>NC_090779.1:24357500-24562500 GCF_040054535.1 Antennarius striatus | reverse complement strand
TGTGTGCGTGTGTGTGCGTTCTGTTCGGAGCGGCCGCCTGCGGTAACAGAGGAATAAAGCAAATGTCATCTTTCAGCTCCTGCATTGAAACCTGAATAATAGTATAATAATAATAATAATAATAATAATAATAATAATAATAATAATAATAATAATAATAATAACATAGCTTCCAGGAATAAAATTAAATTTGTATCCCTCCACATGAAGTAGTGCGCAAAAATAAAAAATATTCAGATTCAAACAGATCAAATAACTTCGCAGAGTGAATTAATTCTTTTACTTATTCACGTTGAATTCTGATAATTATTAACCGCGCTTCAACCCTCGAGATTTAATTCTTTCGTTTAAGCAACCTGCAGGAAACAAGAGAATAATTTTTTTCTGAATCTTTTAACCAAACGGATTCAGTGTTTGCAGCTTTTTTTAAAGCCACATTCAGTCATTAAACGAGCGACTCCCTTCTTGTCCTCCTCCAGGCCTGAAGACACACACACACACACACACACACACACATGCACACACACATGCACACACACATACACACACACACACGCACGCACATACACGAACACCAAAAATACACTTTGGAACACGTTGTTATTTATACTTTATACAAACGCAATATCAGTTTTGATTTAAAATTTTTTTTTTAACTTTTATTTAATGAGCCGTCAAATATTTCTTAAAAAAAAAAAAAAACCCCAATCCGGCTTCAAACCAATAACCCTCTTCAGTCACAGGACGCTGGTATCAATCAACACAACGAATATTAGCTGTGTGTTCGTGTGGAGAATCCTGTCAGGCCTGATAAAGTCAGATTTATGTCCGCACCGGGGTTAGACTGACACGGCGGCCTGTCGGCCGCTTGAGCGGAGGCAGCGCCGCTCAGATCCGGTGGAGTGGAGACGGACGAGAGGAGCTGAGGCAGCTGCATGTCAACAAAGACCCGTAAACAACAACACACAAAACAAAAGACCAGTAAACAACAACAAAAAAACAACGGGTTTGTGAAATAAATCACCTGGAATGTCATTTGAGGACATGAAAAACATTAAAGTGTCAGATCTGATGACTTAGGATGAAGAATTTAAAAAAAAAAATCTCTTATGACGTCCGCTTTATTTATAATTTCACTTTTAATGACACTGTTTTACAGATTTCCTGCAAATTCACATTTATATAGTGTTACCGTTTCATATTGACCGCCTAGCGGTGATCAGATGAACTGCAGCTTCAAGAAGAAAATTAAATTCATGAGACAGAGAGAGAGAGAGAGAGAGAGAGAGAGAGAGAGAGAGAGAGAGAGAGAGAGAGAGAGAGAGAGAGAGAGAGAGACGGGGTGGGGTGGGGGGGCTTTACAATCATGTACATGTCGCTGATTCATGCTGCCTCCCCCACTGATGGGGGACTGGAGCCTATCCCAGCTGACACTGGGTGAGAGGTGAGGTACACCCTGGACGGGTCACCAGGTCATTTTAGGGTCATGGGTTTAAACACCTTCCCTAATCGCTCCCCTAGATTCTGACCCTGCAAGAAACAACAACTTAATAAATGAGTGAATTTGTAAAAAAAAAAAAAAAAAATCCTCAAAAATACGAGTCGACTCCGTTACCATGACGTCGTTAGTTTTGATATTTGACGCCCTCGCTGGAGCAGAACAAAGTTTGGTGATATTTTTATGATTATCTATAAATCAAAGGTGTCATTCCACACCTGTAGAAACATCGAACATCGAGAACAGAACATCGGGAACATCGAGGCTACAGTAAAAAGCAAAATGGCGCCCACGTCTCCACCAAGGTCCAATAGTCCTTATCTGGCTCAGGCCACGCCCACGTTCAGGCCCCGCCCCCTCGCAAAACTGGCCGGTAATCGGTACTGAGATTCCTCGGCAACCGGGAAACAACGGAGACGGATCTCACGATGTCAAGAATGTGGAGTGGGATCCCTGCTTCTCAATCTACACTGAGATTCACTTTGTTTGTTTTAATCCTAGTGACAAACAAACAAACAAACAAACAAACAAACAAACGGACTGGGATGAGAACATCCCCTTCATTGAGGACGACGTGACATTGACTCTGGACACCTCCCATCCCCTCCGTGTCTCTCCACAGGTAGAACCGACACCTGGTCAAAAAGCTCACCGTCAGACTTATGAGCATTTTTTCAACATAAACAGGAAGTGGAATGTTTTTCTGTTTCCTGCTTCCTGCTCCCAACTCGCCTTCGTTTCACACACTGTGTGCGTGTGCGAGCGCGTTGACCTTGAGCGAGGCCGCTGCTTCTGATCCGAGACCGCCGGCCAATTTAAGGTTATCTCCACCCGACGGATGCTCCTGTCCTGCAGCCATGGCAACCAAACGCTGGCACAAACTGACACCGAGCGCCGCACACACTTAAATCAGATCCCTTTTTTAAAAAAAAAAACAAGCGTGACGAAGCATCAACACGAAGACCGGGATGGAAACACGATGTTCACGTCCAGCCGAACCCGTGGGACAGATGTTTCAGCGTCTAACAGCTGGACGCACTTAGTCTGAAACGTCCTCCGCTGTGAACATGATGTCTTGATTTTGGGACGTATTTGTATTTTCCTGAGCTTCCTATTCAAGACAAATGGATGTTCAGGCAACCAGTAATTCACTGGCAAACTGCCACTGGTGGACACACACACACACACACACACACACACACACACACACACACACACTGAAGCTGTAGTGGGTTTTCCCCCTTTTAACGGAAGCGTCCACTCAGAGCTTTTTCTTCCCATCTCTTACCCTGGAATCAATTACAGCGCCGACATGTCTCAATTAGTACAACACACCATGTCACAAGGAGCAGCAGGTACAGTCACACAACAGCCTTTGCCATGTGTGTGTGTGTGTGTGTGTGTGTGTTTTAAACGACACTGGTGCGATTAGGCGAGTATTTATTTGTGTAATTGCACAAACGTGTGAGTTTGGGCGTATCAAAAACGATGAGCAGAGACGTACGGTGAATCGAGCATCTGGAAATCTAGTCTGGCTCCGTCTGTGCAGGAAAAAAAAAAAGAAGAAGAAAAAAAAAAGCCCCGCTGACCCATGATTCAACTCGTCTACTCCTCGAGGAGCAGGGAGCGAGGGCGGCAGGAGGAGCGCCGTGTTAAAAGTGCTTGTCATGAGGAGGAATCAGCGTGTCAGACTGCTTTGTCCAGCCATCAGCAAGGGTCCTGAAATAAGAGCACATGTGCACACATGTACAAACACACACACACACACACACACATGCATCTTTTCCTCGTGCAAATAACTTCAGCTATTTCCTTCAGAGTCCGACAGCGGCTGACAGAGAAATAAAACGGATGTTATGAAATGGAATGAAATTATTCTCTCTGCACAAAATGCTGAATAACACATGCAAACTGATGGAACATGTGCACAAAGTGCACAACATGTGCAGTAGCTGTGGCTACGACTTGAAAAGACTAAAACAGTCGATGAAAAACAGATACTTTGCGATGTTAGTGTAAATTTGGGGCGTCCTTGAATGCACCTCCACACATGCACTTTATCCGTCTTATCGTTTGACCCCAAATCTCCAGAGGCTTTAGCATCTTTTAAGTTTTTTTTCTTTTGGTTCTCCTGCACACGGGCTTCTGGTTCTCGCTCGCCGTTCTCATCAGAAAGTGTTTCCAGTTGTGGCGAGCATTTGTTTTTCGTGAAAACCCCTCCATAAAGCAGCTGCGTGCTTCCCGCCAACACCTCGCACGGCAGACAAGCTAGCTTCCGGTGAGAATGGTGAATGTAGTGTAGCATGTAGCAGCTAATACGTCAAAATATTCCTTCAGGACAAGGACTGAAAAGCTGTGAGGTGTGAAAATAAATCACTTCAAATGAGTAAATAACTCTTTGCCATCAGGTTTGCTCTTAAAACGTAATATTTAGTAACTTAATGAATATTAATTTCATTAAAACTCCGCTGGGCACACTCTTATCTGCATTTCACAATGTGAGGACTACGGCTGGTCTCCTTTAGCGTCATTTCTGCTGTAATCTAACACTCCTTTCATCTCCAGCGGAGTTGACTGCTGGAAAGAAAAGATGTATTTGTGCCTTTTGTTCTGTGATTTGCTGATAAATGTACACTGATCCATCATGATAAGCCCTGTGATCTCTGATAGGACGGGCTGAGAAAGAAGCCAGCAGCACCGACACGGACGCGTCCGAGTCGGTCTGCTCTTCCACTCGCTTTCTTTTCCCTTATTCATTCCTTAGGAACGCATAAATACAGGAACGTAAAGCGAGATGATCCAGCCCTCTCCAAACTGACATGGCCGCCTCCTGCCCCAGAGGAGCGCCACTAGAACAATCTGGTTTGAAGATTGATGGCCCCCACGGCCAATGGAACACATTCCTGCTCAATGAACAACAAATTATCCTCGAATGAAAACCCGGTCATCTTATCCTCAGCGCTTTTTTCTGGAAACACAGACCGGTGTGTCCCAGGAAGACTTTAGTGTTCCTGTTTGCAGCAGAATCATGCTAAGGTGGAGCTTCTCTATAATCACACACAGAAACACAACCAAAACACTTCTGACTGCACAAAGTGTAAATTTTAGTCTCCTGCAAAAAGATGCATCACTGCATCTCTAATGAATTTATAGACATGAAGTAGTTTTAGGTCTCCCAATAAAATGATGCGGCACATTGGAAATTTTACGTAAATATCATTTGACTGTAAGTCATAGTGGTTAAATATGAGAACATGACTCCAGGTGTATTCTTTACATCTGCATACATTATCTTTGTGTGAAGGCGTCTTTTGTTCCAGCCGGTCATGTCTGGAGGCCAGATGGTGACTCCCCGAGTCCTCCTATCTGAGCCGCGTCCTGATATGAACGAGGAAGGATGAGCTCCTCTTTTCTTCTCAGTTATTCTGACCAAACATCCGACAAGAAAGAGTCAAAGAAAAATTAAACAAAAACTCAACTTAAACTCAAACTATCACTGTTGAAGAATAGCGGTAATTTGAAGAATGAACTGCTGTTTTTTCTTGATTTCAGAGAGAACGTCTAATTCATGAATTAAAATTTTAGACTTGCCTGAATAATCATCATCTCATTATATATTTTCTTAAAGAGTCCAAACCGTGGGCATCAGTAGTGAAAGACGAGCTAATCCGGTGTTACGAAACTGAAGCAATCGTTTCTTAAGGCTTTGGATTCGCATTGTGGTTGGCTCAAAGTGTACACATTTGTTCCCCGCTAACACTCCCCACAAAGGTCTGATGACTCCCAGTTAGATTAGAGGCATGGTAAGAGAAAAGGTTACGCACTGGTCACCAGAACAAAACCTTTCGCAATTCAAGCAACACGCAGAAATGAGTCAGAATCCGGAGCTGCTCTGAACCTCTTTAGGCTCTCAGACATTTCTTGTTCCTTGCTGACAATGATAATGAACGGCTGTGATTGAACTAAGTGACCTTCAACCTCTGAGCCATCTTTTCTTTGGTCAGTGCTGGTCTCAGATTTACAACCGGCGGTAGAGAGAGAGAGAGCCTCTCCCCAAAAACACAGGTGGTCACCAGGATTCCAGCAGACCTGGTCCCAGGGTGTTTGAGGAGACGCCACCACCTTTCAGATAATATAAAACAGTAGGTAGGGATTGGTTTCAGGGCGAGCTGCAGGAGCAGCTATTAAAACACACCAGTGAGCGCACAACCTTGAATTAGCAACACACACAATCTCACAGGAAAAGGAGTAAACGCTTGAAATAGCTCTCATCTGCTGGAGCAGAGTGAGATGGATCACTAAGATGTTCACCTTTGGATGAAATGTCCTCATTATTATAAGATCAGTTATGGTACCTTCAAAAATGTTATGTAAAAGTTATGAAGCAAATACAGTTTGTGTTCAAGGACAGAAAATTGCTTAAGCTCAAAATGTGCCTGAAAATCAAACGTGATCTTTAGAGTTCTTAACATAAAAAGATTTGACAAATTTATGGCGAATTTAATTTACGACATGAAAACTTTTCATGGTGTTCGTAATATGGTGAGATGGTTTTTGTCACGATGCTCATCTAAAACCTGAATCAAGAGGAGCAACAATGACCTTTGCCTAAACCCATCAGCTAATGGGCCAAGTTAGCTATCTGCTAACGCTAACTCCAATTATCTGAAATAAACAAGCCTGAAGAAAGTGGTGGAGATAAGAATTTGGTCGTTACGAGCGGAACAAATATCTTTTCAGATCTTCACACTAAACCCAAGCCTAAATGCGTAAATGAATCTAAATGAAAGTTTGACAGATGGCAGAGATATTATTATTTCCAATTTGGTTAAATAATGAAAGGCATAACTCAGCATCAGCGCATACGAGAGAAACAGGAAGAAGGTCTTCTTTTGGTGCAAGTTGTTGATTTCCAAGAAACAAACAAACAAAAAAAAAAGTTGGACCCACAGATGTTTTTATCAAGGCAGATGCTAAAAAGAAGACAGGGGAGATTTAGAAACACACAGAAACACACTCCAGCAGGCGCGCTATCTGCTTTAGCAGGCTGTGTGACGTAAGTTATGCTCTGGACGCTGCAGACCATCCTTCATAGATACTATCTGTGTCTGCGAGTGGACTGCCAAAGTGGAGACTCCTAAATCAGTGTGTATATATATTTTCAGAGTTGAATACAGGAGCAACAAATCACAGCTCCATCCAAATCCATGGACACAATTTGAAGCTATGGCCATGAGTAAATATACATCTGAAAATGGATCAAAACATCTGACCCACTTGTGATGCTTTTGATTTAACTAACAGACGCTTGAAGCCGTCTGATGCTAAAACTAGCCTGAAAAGAACCGGCGATTCATCAGCCGCTTGTAAAATTATTTTGTCGGTATAACTTTGTGTCGGTCATTATCTGACCATCCATCAATTCAAACGGGAATGCAGCCTGTGGAGAACTTGTCACTATGCAACGTGTATGTTGAATAATGTGGACTACGAATCGAGGCGATAACATTTATTGCAGCCGCGGGGAGACATGTAGCTGGTGTTCAGCTTTTGTTCAGGTCATGTTCAGAGGAAGTCCAGCAATGTTGGGCTGGAAAAAAATACAAATCAGACTTATATAAACACACAAAACCAGAATTGACTCCTGTCTGATAAGGATGGACCAACGGTAAAACAAAGGTTATAAATAGGAGGCATGCACGGATTGAGAACACAAACAGATACGACAAAATAAAATGAAAAAACAAAAGCTTTTTGATGACATACTGTATTGACAAAAATAAAATATACTGGAAGAAGTCGTAATGCCAACGATAACCGATTTAAAAACACTCCTGCAAAAACTACAACCTGTTATTTTGCTGCATCTTTATGCTAAGCGCTGCTTCTTCTTCTGTGTGAGCAGGAGTTCCTGCTTTACAAACATAAAAACATGCGCTTACAGGATGCTTAAATCACAAATGAAGATACTACTTAAACTCTTTCACATGGAAACGTTGGGTTCAGGTTTGGCCCGTTTGATCCCGCCCTTCCACAGCAGACTGACTTCCTGACTTTGCCTCTCTGGTGATCTGACGCCGGCCTCCATCCTCATCTCGTCCCTGTCACCTGCTCGTAATGAGCCAGAGTCGGTCAGCCAACCGGGACAATAAAGCGGCAGACAGGGAGGGCAGATGACCTCGCTAGCGAGAAGAGCCAAAAAGATATCAGCGTGCACAGGAAGCAGCGCTCGTGTTAGCGTGTTGGGTTCACTGGCTGGTCAACCGAAAGCGTAACACAGAGAAGACGAGAAAAAAAGTTCTCGACTTGTAAAGGTTTCACCGCAAGGAGAGGTTCATGCTAATGACGCTATCTTTCTTTTGGACGCTCCTTTATCTCCACCAACATTCTGTTGCTTCAAGCCGTTCAAACAACTGTCGTGTTTTAAACCTCCAGCCTATTATCAACTGGTTTCCAGTTACACTTACATCCCTTCATACAGATCGGCTTTAACTGCAGGGTCATTACCTCGGAATCGCTGCTATTTTTGAACGAGGTGATTTAACGGTTGTCTGTGCATCGAGAACGTCTGCCACAGGTCCTAAACATGACACCGTAAATGTCCACTCCAATTTTAGAGACTCTCTCGCAGGTTTGTGTTACGTCACATTTGAATTACTGTATTTCTTTCTTTACTGAGATCTCTTTTTTTTTTTTTTTGGTTTCCTGTCCATCAAAGAAGGAGAATTTCTCTGACTGTGGGTCACATGACAATTCCTGGGACTATTATGGCCCATATCTTTTTGCAGTTATGACAGTGGCAAGGCTCTAGGGATGGATATGTCAACTGGTGCGTCCTATTTGGTACAGAGATTCATGTTCCCCAGAGGAAGAACCCTGCTGACCTCTGTGAACCTTTGACATTTTCTCCGGCGCCACCAGGAGGTCAAGGTTTTCACATGTCCGGAAAAATATGGCGTGTTCAGCCATCAGAGTGTTTACCTGTGTTTGTTCACAAGGCAGTGGCAGAATGAAACTGGGGGGGGGGGGTTATTTAGCGGTGTCCTCACTGAATAAAGCCACCAATAAATTTGAAGCACAAGTGCTGCGATCTGTTGACCTGCTCCATGCAGGAGGCCGACAGATCCACAAAAACATGATCCGAGATGAACGCCCAGTGAGACCCCATCACTGGTGCTACCTGCGATGATTTGATGGCGTGTACCTGTTACTGCTCTGACGTTCCAGTGCTAACAGGAGGGCGTGGGGACGTATCCCAGTCGTGAGCCCTCCTGCTGCAGAGTGACACTCCTCTCTTTACACCGTGATGAAGCACCGGACGCATTCCAGCTCTTTAATAACAAACGGGCTGAGGGGGAACGTTGTCGGTCGGGTATGGGCTCAGTCATCGGATGTATTAACAGATTGGTTTTTGGTTCTGTAGTCTGAAAGCGTCTCACACTGGGACACAGGGTGTGATGGTGGGAAATTAAATTTTTTACGTCAGAGCAGCGACGCGGTGAAGAGAGCTGGTGCATCCCGGTAGGAGACCGTTCTGCTCTCCTACCGTTATGTCAGCCTCTCTATTGTCTGTTTTCTTTTCATCAGGACTCCCTTACAAATGTCGACCTTCTATTTCTAGTTCTGTGTTGCCCTTGGAGGACGGCCCAACTTCACTTCCGACATTTAGAACCACATGAGAAAACAAGCTCTGCTCGTTTTCATCAAAGATGCAGAGAGAGAGAGAGAGATGACCACAGTGGCAGCGGGCAGGAGGTCCACTGATCTGGGTCCGATGACCTCTGACCTCATTTTTCCCACCATGTGACACGTCATTAAGGGGTTGAACTGAATGGCATCAATCAACAACTAACAGATTAGCATCAACTTGCATTACTGCCTCCCTCCAAATATTTATTTGAAAGCGAAAACACTTGATCCATCATTTTATCAATTAGTCAACAACATGCTATTTTCAGAATAAAAGTGACTTGACCCCTTGTGACCTTTATCTGAAGCATATGTTTTCTGTGTCTTGTGCATATTAAGCTACGTAAATGTGTAGTAATCAATCAACTAAAAGAGGATAAAGAGCTAATATGCAATGGAAAATGTTTCCCGATCATGAAAAAAAACATTGAGATAGCAAAAACAAAAAACGAGAACAAACAACAGACAAGAACTACAGGAAGCAAGTAAATCAAACCAATGACCTCTGCGTATCAGTAAATCAGCCTTTGGAGCCATTCCTAAAATTACCGATCAGAATATGAATGTTAAGCCTCAAAATAGAAAACTGAAACTCAGCTTTGAAACACTGAAATACAAGCGAGAACAGAATCTGTAGGTATATTTATTTAGTTCAGGTCATGACACTGGCTCCCCTTGATCAATGATGATCAATAGTCAACAATAACAACTCCAACCGAAGTTCTTTAAGGTGACACTGAAATGAAAAATGACTCTCTGAACTTGTAATATACATCACGATTACTATCACTAAATGAAAAACAATTTTTTTTTTGTGTTCTTCAAACTAATTTTTTGGATTGATTTTCACATTATAACAATCTGGAACTCAATTTTCCTTTTCTCTGTATTGATTTTAGCTTTTTGATTTGGATTCATTGGATATTCTGCACAATATCTGGGATAAAAGATGAAGGGTATTTAAAAAAGCCTGCATTCTATCAAACTCTTCATACAACAAACTGCACTGCTTCCCTAAAACAGGAATTTCAGGATGTTTTTGCTTAGATCTGTTTTTTATAAGAACAAGGACACAGCTGGTCGATGTCCTTTTCATGTGATCTAGTTAAACAAACCTTCAGGACTCTCATTCGTTCTGGACTTGCTTTAGTCTTGACTGGTGGGTTAACTTGGTTCTTATTGGTACCGACTTGTTTTATTAGTTTTTCGAGACTTGGGACTTAAACTTGAAATTATTGCTCTTAACTAAACACAATCTCTGGACGTTGTTCATCTTGATGAGAATTCAAAGTGTGTCTTGTTGTTTTTTACTTGGTTTTGCCTGCCTTGACACTGGGTTTGACTTTTGACTCACAGGTCATGACTTGGGGAATGTTTGGGGACTCGATTTGACTTCATACACGATGACACGAGTCTTCATAAGAACAACTTCACCCCACCTCTGGGGTTTCTGAAGAACAAGCTGCTGGCTGGATCATGTTCACTTTTATGGTGTTTGTAAAGCTTAGGAATATGTAATGAGTCACGTCTCCGTGTGCTTTGATCCAACCCACCACGGTTTGACTCTGTTGGGTCAGCCTACAACCAGGAAAAGACAAACAAAGCATGTTTCTTCATGACAAGGTTAACTTTTTATCACATTGACATCATCTGCTCAATACCAGTTTAACAGCTGTAATGCAAGAGTGATAGGAAGTGAGACGTGACCTCAAAACTCAAGATCTGAAGATTACAATCACCAAAACTAGTGCTTGGTCCAGATGACTCACGTGTAGAGAGAGTTTAAAAATTGTCTCATAGGACCTACATTTTTATATTTACATCTTTGACCTATTTCAAACTTGGCAAACGAGTAAGAGAAAAATACTACCCCCAAGTGAGATTGTAAAATCTCCTTTTTGCTTGTATTTGTATTCTGCCTGAATTCACTCTTTATCTGCTGGTCTTGCTCTTCGAACATTCCAAAGGGTCATCCAGACGCGTCCCCTAGCTGAGGAGAGTGGGAATCTGGACCGACCTGTCCGTGGAAATCCCAGATGCTCTGGGCTGTAGAGAGTGGGAAAACTGACACTGGCTCTGCTAATGGAATCATAATAGAGAGAGACATTCATCTGTGTCCTGCTGCCTACCTATCAAAACAAACAGACCCGAGATGTATCTGAGCGGTTAATGGGCCAGTTAGCAGGATTACTTCTCCATTGTTAATCATGATTGCCACGCCTTCCTGTCGCCAGTTTTGGCTTAAATTTCCTTGAACATGGTGCAGCCTGTCTGTTCTACATGTAAACTTTAATTACCTGGATGTCCAGGAGCCTAAGTAGCGCAGGAAGTTTATGTCTTTGGTGCGAAACTGTTTTGGAAAGTTAGCAAAGTCATAGCAGTCACCATGCTTGTGTAATGAACGCTATCTTAGGTGGTATGTTTGAGCTTGCTAGTGAGTAGTTGTTAATGCGTCGGGTATTGGGTGATCCACTGAAACAGATTGATAAAGACCAAGACCAACTCCCTGTCCTGTTAGGGGAACTCACCCCAGTGGTCGTTGGGTTTGGATCTTAGTCTCCACAGTTGATCTGGCATTGGAAAAAGTTCACAGCTCTCAACAAATGACTAAAATCCACCAACATTACGACTACGTGACGACAATGATGTTCAAATAGCTTCACCTTCGGCCTTCACTTTCTCCTTTAAATGATTTATTTATTTTACTGCCATGTTCAGTGTCCACTGTTAAAATTCATACACATTTTTCAAAGTCAGAAGCATACACAAATCACATTACACAACACCGTTGGTTTATTGTTTCAGCCTCACAGGTCCCATCTATTTGAAACAAAATCCAAGAAAACAAGGTCAAACAGTCGCGATCCGTCGGTTCAAGTTGAGGTTCCACCTCAAAACAAGACCAACACAAAGGTGTTTTATGAACTGAAGGAACTCCAATCTCTGATATGTGGATAACTGAATACATTTTGTAGTGTAGCAAAGTTTGGCAGCTCATTTTTGGCAGCTCTCTGATTTAGAGAGCAGTGTGTGAGCCAGAGAGAGATAAAAGCGAAAGGCTTCTCGCGGTTACGACATTTCAAAAGCAACATTTACCCGCAGAAACAAAACTTGAATCTCGAAACAAGACAAAGAAATGTAGAGAAAGGGGGAAAGACTGGAGAGAGATCATGGTAGTGACAGGTTTATAGGAGCCCCCGGAGTGAGAAAGAGCTCTCCATCATACCGACTGCGATGAACCCGCTGAGGGAGGGACTCACAAACTGACACCTCCCGAGTTTGTGTGGCGGTGTCCGTGTGACCCAGACCCCCAGCTTCAGGCCCCAGCTCCATCAATAACAACATGGCTTAATCTTCTGGAGTGTGGCGTATAAGCGCAGACAACCACACACATTCCAGTAGATATATAGGCATCGGTGCCGGTGCTGGTACGTGGGAGGACCGTGTACCCGTAAGAAGTTAAAGCCTTCCCAGGAAATCACAAACGTATGTCTGCGGACATGGTGGTCCTTGGTAGAGGAGAATCCTGTCAGACAGAGTATCACCCAACCGATCAGCGCTCCTATCTCCCACTTCATCGGATCTTTACCTCTCTTATCGTTTCTGTCTGACACATCCGTAAGGATTCCTACTGTAGAACACTCTATAAGGTCACAGAGCACTTTAAGGCAAGACTGTGTCTCAAGGACTTGCCTTGCAAAGCTTTGTGAAACTCTAAAAATGGACTGATCCAAGCAAAAGCTAAATTTAAGTCCTGAAGGCCTTTGAAAGACTGTTAACAACTTCAATTTGTTCCCCTGAATTTCATTTCAGGAAATGAAAATCCAAGATATTGCCAAAAATTGAACTAATGACACCCAGTAAGTGATGCACTTGTCTAATTAAGGAAGGAAAGATTGATGTTGTTGGAGCCCGAGTTGAGACAATTTTGAGACAACTGGTAGCCAGTCTTTTAAACCAATCATGCCTTTCATATTCAAGCCATCATGAGTCAGAACCCTTTTATGTCCAGAGTTGATCTTTAAATCTCATAGAGCTTTTGCGCCTTAAAACAACAGATGAGTAAAACAGCATGGAGTAATGTGCATACTTCTGCTGAGTCGTCGTCCTACACGGGATTAACTTTACCTGGTCAAAGCATCGTGCTGATTGGTTCAGCAGTTTCTCAGTTAGAAATGATGACTTTGAAGACAGCAGGAAAACAAATCCTGGATCCATCCATCTATTCATTACAAAACTTTGTGGGTTCTGTCCTGGCCCACGTCCCAACTTTCAATCATGTTTCATGGAAATCCATCCCAGCGATTTGAAAGCATAATCTCTTTGGCAGTGCTAACAATCACTTTACAGTTCTGACACATGATGAAGTCTTATTGACAGACTTTTTATTAGATCATTAATCATTTTGTTTCTACAGGTTGCAATGGCCGCTATTATCATCGGTGTTTTCCCCCGGTCTTTACCATAGCGACAGCCACTAGTGGTTAACAATGTGCAAGACTAGATAAAGAAAAAATAACCTGGATGCATGGCTATGAGAGTTTATCATCCATTTCCTGTCTCGGTGTTCTTTTCACTCAAAGAAAGGACTTTTTAAAGTTCAAGTTGTGATGATTTAATTTAAAACCCCAGAGACACAGGGGCAGATAGCGCACCGCTGTCCCTTTGAATCACTTTCTGTTTTCTCGTTCACTCTTAAACCTCTTCAACTTCCACCAATGTTCTCTTTCTCTTTTATATACTTCTCAGATACCTAAATATACATGGATGCACATCAGGAGGATAATTCATAACTTGTAGTGTCTGATAATTGCCTGAAAAGGGAGAGTTAGCTGCAGCAAGAGGCCTGGGCTTATTTAAGAGCCTATAAATGATGTGGAGGGCGACCTTTCCACTTTGCTGACCTTTGACAGCAGGGCGACGTTTCAGAGATTATCTCCTGCACTCTGCTCTCTCCTTGCGAGTGAAAGACGAGTTTGCGTAGAACACGAGTGATTCACAGCTGAGGACACACTCTCAGAGCGACTAGGAGCGCAGTCAGTCATGCTGAGCCCCGCGAAGGAAAGGTGAAGCCTGTTATTTATCAGCATCAGGAGGTTTCACCGCACTAAAAGTGTGCAGAGATAGAAAACCGCAGACGACTAGCAGCGTGGCAATATTTCAAACCAGAGAAGAAGAAATACCTCGTGGAGATGAGGCGTTCTTTTTCTTTTAATTCGACTGATGTGCTCGACTGTTAATGGGTTGGCTGGCTGATTTACTGGGAGAATATAACTGACGACAATGCTTGCAGAAATGGATTCATAGAGATGGTTTAAACGCAGCCCAAACTATAATGACCAAAATACAATACAGATTGTGGTTTTGTTATTAATAAGGTTTATCTACTGTCAGCAGGATTACGGGAAAAATAGTGGCTCAACTTTGAACTTGCTAGCACGGGATACAGAAGAACCACTTCCTTCCACTGTCCCAAAATGAAGCTAATGGGCGCTAATGGTGGCCTGGGAATGACTGCTCTCAAATATAGGTGTAAAAATTTTTTTTAATCCCAAACATATAGAACACAACCCGTTCTGGTTGCTCAATACGACAGATATTATACTTCAACTGACGAACTGAGTCTACACGATTCTACACTTGATGACAATCATTATTTTTGTAGGTAGGCGTCCTAATGAGCATCAGCTTCATTCTCCTTCCTTGTGGTTTGGTTTCACAGAACAGAACCAGAATTCTAAAACATTCGGTCAGATCAAGATGGTTTGGATCCACTGGAGCCAACTCCTCTGGACGTTCTGGTATTAGCAGAGGTGAACGTGTCGGCCTTCAGAACCCTTGGCCGCAACGGAGAACCAGCTCTGTGACTCTGCTGCTAAAGTCAAGTCTACATCGGTTGGGATGGCACTGATTCACAAATCAGAGCGATGCCAATCCGTGGGCTGAATAAATGTGACATTTTGTACTGTCACTTAATCTGTTCTTGTGTGATGTGTTTATTCCAAACATCTTTAAATAGTATATTCCCCAATAAACCTTAATCCACAATGGGGGTTGAATAACTTTCCATCCAACTTGTATCTGATACCAAAGATAATCATCAAAACAGAAAAAGGTAACTCTTAAATCTGAATGAATTACACCCGTTACGTTGATATACGGTATGTTGAACAGTTGCCATATAGAGGAAAAAGGATAAGAGGTGAGGAGGAGCAGAATCTGCTCTCTCTATAATAATCTGCTCGTTTAAGTATTTTACAGGGCCAAAGGAGCAGCTGCACTTCTTCACTTTAAGTCTGCAGAGTACACTCAGAGTGCCAGGATTGCACTCAGCCTCCGTCTCCGCAGACATCTACTGCACCGTTTAATACGACTTCCCCACCAGATTTACAGTGATGGCTTTTGAGGCAAAGAGGTATAATATGACAAAACACGGCCCAATAACCCCGGGATATTCAACAATGTTTAGTGGTGAGACCCATTTAGCTAGAGGATTGGCAAATATATTGCTTTCCTCCCTTCTCGTGTACAGAATTTCAATAAAACGCAGCCGTAAATCAGGCTTGAATTCAAACTTGACTGTTCTTTTACTGTACAGGCCTTTGTATTAGAGCTGGGGGAGGGTGTTGAGGTTGTGTACTGTCTGTTACTGAGCCGTACTGTGTTTTCATTTGCGTTTTATCAGTGCAAGGGTTCAACTTCTATTGAAACGAGCCTGAAGCGCAAGTAAAGCTCATAAAATTCTATTATTGTGCAGAAATACAGGAAGTGGAACCTTCAGTCTCGGTTCTAGTGATTTTACTCCAGTCTGAAGGGTTCTCTTAGCATCGTGGCACACATACACAATACGGTGGGCGCTGAGGGACACAATGATGGAATGTGAATGTCAGCGGTCTCTTTATTTACTCTCAATATAAAACAGTGGGCAGTAATTAACAGCAGGTATCCTCCCCAGACAGAGGGTAATTGACTGTTTCAAAGCACCAACACTTCATAACCCAGACCCTGTGTGTGTGTGTGTGTGGGGGGGTGTGTGTGTGTGAGACAGAAACTGTATGTGAGAAAGAAGCCGGACGTGTTTGTGTTTGCGTATGCCAGTGTATTAAAATGAACTCCTTTATATTCCACACCTCCCCCACCTCTCCTCCCTGCTCCTCCCATCCTCCCAGTAAGGATCGGGGTCAGCGGCGGTGGGCAGAGCCACTCAAACGCTCCAGATTTCTTTATGAGCGCATTAACATTCAAGCGTATTCATTATGAGTAAATGTAGTCAGAGGAACCTCGTAGCGCCGTCTGTTAATTTTCAGACGTGAGGAGAATGGGTGTGAGCCAACCGGGGAGTCTTTGCTCTATCGAGTCATCAAGGGCATCTTTTTGTCTCTAAACAGGAACAGAAATGTCCTCATCAGCGCACCCGTCTGGTGTTAAAGGCTTTATAGTTCACGTGTGTTGTTTTCAGATACTTTAACCTCAAACAAAAGTCAGCCGAGGACTCTGGACGGTGAGAATAACATTTATAATCGAACTGAAACTTGAAACCTCTCCAGGAATCATTCCAATAATTCCAAACATGCTGGACAACGTTAGCGCTGCTGACCTCACATGACTGGAACATCTGTGATTGGCCAATGTAAGCTGTAACATAGGTGGACTTATCGCAAAACAGACACAAAGAGAAATGCGTCCTATTAAATGTAAACGCTAACTGACAGCTTTAGGAAAGATGACAAGAACAAAACATGAGAGAAAGACCAACTTGAAGCGAGGTTTTAATTCCATCTGTGTGGTGAAGGTTTCAGTATCTGATTGGTTTTAGAAGACCATCTGACCTCCTGCTCCGTACAGTCAGCTGATCCAAAGGGGACCGAGGTAATCCTACCTTTATCCAACCCAAATTATCATTACGCCGCTCCTCCAGCGTATATTAAAGTCCACCAGATGCGTGCTGCGCTACGTATCCGTGGTCAGCTGCGTCTCGCGCCTGTCGGGCCATGTGTTCCTCCAACCGTCGTTCTCGTAGGAAACATAAAGTTAACGACAGGCTCGCGTTAAATACTCTATTTGCTAATTAATTTTTTGTTAATTGGACTTTAAGGGTGGGGAGGGGGTTGCTAATTGCTATCTCTTAATTACCACAAGCTAACGGATCTTAACCATGTGTGTCCTGACTCCAAATTCTCCCAGCATCCACAGCAGCAGCAGGAGAAACAACCAAAGGTGGCTCCACGATTAGAGCTCCTCTGAGACATACAACCCTGATTTGTCACGATGCTAATTGACGCTAATTAGCATGTTAACAGTTGCAGGCCTTTTAATCCAGTCGTGGTGCTTGGCCTTTGCTGTTTATTTGTTTGGCAGGTTGCTGTGGCACGCCTGACACGCATCCGCGACTCCCGTAAACCAAAATTAACGCCCGTCGTTTTGCTGTTTCCGTAAATTTATCTCTGTCTATAAAATCGCAGACGGCTGTTTGTGGGTTTGCTGAGCCGAACATCCCTGAGCAGAACATGCATGAACAGATGAACGGTCGTTTCCAGAGATATCCCTGTTACTTTTCCACACATTAAACTCTCATAACGTCGTAAATTAAAGCTAAAGTTTGTAAGTTAACTGGAAAACTACTTATAGACGCAGCGTCAGTCGTCAGTTCTTCGTCTTTTTGGAAGGCGGAGCCGCTCCATGTTGAGGAACTGTTCGATTTTGGAGATCTGCGATCGGAACGATGACTGTTGGTCTTCCCTCTCTTGAGACGACGACAGATCCCAATCCAACTGCGAGCTCCAACCTGCCGCCGGGGGCGGAGCTCCGCTACACCTGCCGTACGGAGAAACGGATATCAAACCTGGATCATCAAATGTTTTTTCCTCTAAACTGCATTTCATTCAAATAAATACTACGGAAGTTTCTTCCAAACTACCGGACATGCTAGCAAAAATTGCACAATGAAATGCAGCAGAGGGAAATCTGAAGATGACATGACACGCAATATGTCCGAAAATATTAAATAGACATTTACATCATCCAGAGTGTCCTTAAAATAACTGTGGAAAAAAAGGGCTTTAAAGAAAAACCCAAACATTTAAAGAACTACTAATCATTAATTTATGTGTGAAGTTAATGAGCCAGTAAATGTGGCCGTGAAGGAGTTAAGTGGTTCGTAGCATGTAACTGTGGATGTAGCTGTGATGTTTACTTCAAGCAAACCATAAACAGTCTTGTTCAGAGTGTATTTCTTCAGGTAACTGGACACGTGTCCACGTCAGGGTCAAGGATGAGCTGCAGTATTTGCAGCTGACAACAATTTCCACATAAAATTCAAAGTAAAAGCTAAAATTATGACCAAAAATAATTCACGGTGAGAATTCTGGTGGCATTTTTTCCACATAGAAACACAAAAGTATTTTTTGGTGTCGTGAGAGGTCAAGGAAGCTGTCGTTTAAATTTTAAAACATGGGAGTGCCCTTCGTGCATCTTACCCAGCAGTGGTCCGCCATGACGGTCCGCTGAACGGGATGGAAGATGTGGAAGCAGGAAAAGGAGCTCTGCTCTCCTGCGTATAAATGACACCAACACCCACAAACAGTAGAACTCAACTCTTATATTCAGGCTGTAAAGGAGCAGCTGAAGGATTCATATTTTTTCCCACGCCTCAGCACCGACCAAGGAAGCTTTCTACTAAAAGGAACATTAACCGACAAACAAACGCACGGCAGACAATAACCAGCAGCGGTTTTCATGTAACAGTATCCAGGCCAGAGAAACCAGTTGGGCCCAGACTGAACTCTGGGTGACGTTCCCAGTGTTCACAGTCTGCAGAAAATGAGGGTCTTGGACCTCGGTACAATTTGTTTAACTATCAGAGAAGTTTTTCCTCATACTTCAGGCACGTTGGACTCGATCTCGCTCAATTGCCAGCACCTGGGTTTTATAAAAGCCAGAGCGACGGCTTGTGGTAATGGTGACAAAAGAGAGCATGAGAGTGTGTAAGAGAGAAAAAGAGGAGAACCACAGGACGGAGAAGGTGAGTGAGTGAGAGACGGATGATGAAGTGAGAGAGTGAGGAGATGGATAAAGACTGAGTGAGTGAGAGAGGCAAGGTACCTGAACATCATTAGGTCCATTTTCTTCCACAGGTCATTCATTCTCTGTCTGTCTGGCTGTCTGCAGGACGTCTACGAGTTTAGGGTGCATACATCCCATCACTCGACGCCCGACTTAACGTTTGTCAAAGTTTTATATGCATGAAATCTCTCTCAGATTTTCTGTACGCTCTGTTAAGTGCGTTGGTTCAACCTCATGTTTGCTCGCTTTCACATTTTGAGCTTCCTGGACCGCAAGAATGTTGAGAAAGCATTAGAATGTCTCGTTCTTATGAGGACATGTCAGTTTGATAGAACGGACATATTCATTAAGCTCAAGCACAGATTTCCCCCCCCGAGGCCCACTCACACACATTTTATAAGTGATGAAGCTCAGAATCTGTGGAACATAAACGACCTCAAACCGATTTATTTGATCGAGAAAATGTTTTCTATACGAGTCGTTCCTCCTCGCTCTCTGGCGGCTCACGTGAATCTTCATGAACATCGCACAGCGGTCGTTTCCTGCTGCTCAGCATCAAGTTGAAATACAGAATGCCGTTGTGTCTTTTAAAGCGAGATCTCACCGACACGCCACCTGAGCTGTACGGCAGGTAAGCCATCAGTACCGTTTACCTGTGTCAGTTTATAACATGTGGAGCTTCAATGTCGTGTTTGTATGTCAGAACACAGCAGCTTCTTACTTCATAGCGGGTCGTTGTGTCTCTGCACGCATTTCCCATGAGCCTCCATTCTCCATGCTGGTGTGTCCTTGAAGAAGCTGCAGTCCCAGAGACACCGGTGACGTTCAGCAGATCCGAAGCCCTGGTAATCACCAAGGGGGCTGGGAAAAATAAGGTGGGATGGCAGTGAGGATGGTAGTAATCATTAGTGCTGGTTTAAGCTTAAGCCAGCAGTGTCACCTTTGCTTTTGAGAAACAAAGGAAGGGTTCTGGAAGGAGGCCCGAGAAATCCACCGGGACCACTTGTGTTTTTCTCAGCCATGCATCCCTTAAAACAAAAACAAAAAAATCTTTTACAGAAACCTACATAAGGAAAGGAAGGGTTTCTGTTTCTAGTAATTACTGTTTTCAACAGTAGTTAATGCAGTGGATTAAAGCTGAAAATATTTCATTTTAATTAATAGTTTGTATATTTTATGGGCTCTTGCACGCTCCATATGAGGAGGGTCACGCAAAGCAAGGCTCAACTCCTGAGTCAGGAGACCATGACACACAAGCTGGGGTCACATCCAGACGGTCGACTCCCCTGCATCTGACGTCAGTAAGAGGTCTATTAATTATGCCTTTATATTTTTAATAATTTGATAATTATAATTTTTTTCACAGCTTAAGTCAACCCTTGTTAAGTCAAACAGAAGCTTACCTTTGTTCCAAAGTCAAACGACGGCCTGTAAGACTTGTCGTTGGGCTGACGCAATTCATCAAGCAGAGTTTCCCCCGCTGGAGACCCCGCCTCGCCTTTTCCACTGCTGGTCTCTGATAATACATATTCTTGATCTGGGTAAGCAGGCGGCTTAGAATCGGCCTCGTCTTGAATCATCTTTGCTTCTACTATATCTTCTACTTTGTCATTTTGCTCCTGACGGCTTCCAGTCTCTACTTCAAATCCAAGGTCTACATCATCCGCCTCCACATCAATGCCGGTTTTGTTTGGGTTGGATTGTTCCACAGGTTCCTGGACAGTCTGGCTGCCATCGTCTTCACACGTGGCTTCATTCGACTGTCCTTCTGCACTAGAATCATTTTTATTATTTACAGCCACCAGGGAGTTCAGTTGTCCACACTCCGGCTCTGAGACCTCTTGAACTGGGGGCAACGCCTGTGGTTCAACCATCGCTGCCACCAACTCTCCATCTCTTGGATGTGAACTGCACTCATCTGTTTGTTTCCTGTTGCTGGTAATATCAGGGTTACTGGGTTGAGTTTGTGTTGAAGTTGACTCTGACTGTTGGATACTGACAACGTCGTCGGGCAGAGCCGGAAACGCTGCAGCCTGTGATTTACAACCACCCGAATGGTTCACAGGTACCAAACATTCGCCGACCTCCGATTTGTCGGCTTGCTTCTCTTCCATTTTCAACTCAAACTCTGGACGGTGTTGGACCTCATCGTGACAATCGTGTGCTTCATCACAGACAGAACAGATGCTTTGTGTTTCTGTTCCAGTCTCATAGCCGTGGTTCTGACGGCTGGAATCAGCATCCTTCTCACTGTCTTTCTGACAGACACTCTCCATGAAGTCGATGACCGGTGGCGTGTCGCTCTTCGCTGCGGCCGTATCAGCAGTCGTCTGGGATGCTATCTGAGTTTCTGGCGTGTGAGGCTCTGGTTTTCCCCTCTCCTCTGCTTCTGCTCTATCTTTTGTTTCTTCTTCAAGACGTTTGGTGTCCCCTTCATCCTCAGCTGACCTCTGGATATCTTCTTGTTTGTCTGTTTCTTGGGTAGTTCCTCTTGCCTCTTCCACATCTTCTCCCTGGATTTGTTCTTTCTTCCACTGCTTCTTCTCATTCTCACATTGGTTCATGTCCTCCTTCACACCCTGTTCTTCCTCACTCATCCCTTCATCCCCATTTTCTTTGCTCTGTAGGTCCAAGGCTGCTTCGCTGGAGCTCGGTGCAGCCGATGCGTCGCTTGCGTAGCTGCTTTTGCTAATCGATAAACCATTGTCAGACACGGAGGAAGTCGTTTCAGTTAAACGCGAACCTCCATCGGGATCACGCTCGCTTGTTTTACAGCGGTTAATGTGTTTGTCTGACTCGCTGCTGCCACAGCCTGTTGTGTCAGAGAGAATACAGATGCTGCTGGTGCTGAGTTCACAGGTCTGCAGCTCTGAAGGCTTCAAGGCAGGCTTAAACTCAGACTGCTGATTTTGGCGTGGGCTGTCTCGTCCTGAAAAAACAATTCACATGATCAAATATGTAGAATTTAGAATTGTGCTTTTATGTGTTCTGAGCTAGAGTCTCAGAACAGAACATGTAATAAAATATGTCTATCTACTGTTTATACTAAGCTGGCTGACCTCCAGCTGCTCCAATGGCAACTAGCTGAGTCACAGCTCCTGCATCTTCAAGACAGTCTGACTTTTTGGTCTGTGTGGAGGCCAGGAGCTGCAGGCCGCCAACGCCAGGCGGTTCAGAGAAAGTTTCCTTCAGAGTTTCCTCTCCTCTGACTTCCTCCAGCAAAGAGGGGAAGACCTGAGTAGAAACGCCGTGGTTCGGACTGCTGCTTCTCCCCTGTGGAGACATGCAGTCGGATCACACAAACTGTCAGTCAATGGTCAGCCGAACAACTTTTCCTTGATTCTCAAAATTTCTCTGGATTCCTTCTATATTTTCTGTTGCTTTATTTCTGCTGTTCATTTTTCTTTTTTATTAGAAAAACCGCATCAATTTTCTTCAAAATTCACCTGCGAGTCATAACAGCAGTGACTCGTCAGTCACACTCCAAATCATACAACCCTTTTATTTATGTCATATGTGTCCACAAATTACAAAACGCGCATCATAATGAATTAAAGACTTGAAATTGGCGACTAACACCAGAAGCTTTAGAGGAAACTCATAAATCATGTGAGAAGTAGAGTTTTAGAGCCGTCCTCTGATGTTCATGACGAACAGCTGAAGCTCCACGAGATCAAAAGCTCAAATGTCACTGAAACAGTCACCTGCACCTTGAACCCTTCATCTGTACATGTTTCTGTGTCTGTACCTCAAACATGAACTGAGCCTGCAGTTTGGCCTGCGAGGACAGTTCGGCGTGTTTCTGCTGAAGCTCGCCGTAAGCCTCGTTCACAGCCTCCATCTCCCGCTGCTCGCTCCGGATGCGATCCAAAAGCGTAGCCTTCTGTTGAAACGCAAAGAGACCGAAGCATTTCTTTTTTAAAATGCAGGATGAGCCAATGGAGATGCATGTGAAGAACGCGTCTGTCGCCATCGCCCCGCCCTCTCGCATTACCTCTTTGTCCCAGCTGGTTCTGGAGGTGGAGTGGCTCTCCATCAGTCTGGCCAGCTTATCTTCCGCCGCCTTGCTTTTCTCTCGCATCACCTCGTGTTCCTGCTTAAGGGCCTGCAATAAAATTAATCACCCATCGGCTTTTTAATGCAATACTAAATTTTTATGTGTTTATTTAACGTGAACAGAAGGTCTTAAACAGGTCAGGGAGAGAGAGGGCTTTTCACCGGTACAAATCAATTGGCTTGTGTCATTTCAATAATGATTTTAATAAATTAATGAAAACATGAATTAAAAGAGAGAAGGGGGCACAGCGGGAAGGAACGAGAATAATAAACTGTACGGCCATAAATGGGGAATAAACACTAACTATCAGTCGGTTGCGGAGGGGACCGCATTCACTAATGTATATGTTGTGATATAAAACACAACATTCATCACATTTATGAGAAGGAACAACCGTCATCATTTATTTCTGTCTTTGTGTAAATTCACCCCGTAATCATAGAAGAACGGAAACTGAAAAATTCCTGATCTGTATCCCAGATGGGATCTAATGGGATCTAATCCCTGATGGCTGTGGTGTGTGCTCTGACCAGGAACTGCGTTTGCTGCGTCTGCATCTCCAGCTCCCGTCTGCTGACCGTCTGGGTCTGACTCAACAGCAGCTGCTGGCTGCGCTGCAAACAGCGCATCACCTCCTGAATGCACACAAAAAAACGCAGGAAGGAGCGAGACAGCAATGAGTGAAATGAAACAAAATTGTGTCACTGGATGGTAAGACACTTGATTCTGTATTTTTTTTCTTGCCTGCTTTTCTTCTCTTAAAGCTGAATGTTCCCTCTCGAGTTTCTTGTTGATTTCCATTTCCTAAATGTGTAAAAGAAAAACGGTGCATCATTAATGTACCTCTCAGCAGGCTTTGATTAGAACTGACAGCGATCAGTAAGGACTGAGGGTCACGTTAATTTACCGTGTTCAGTTTGTGCTGCAGCCGCTGAAGGCTCTGCTCTCGACCTGCAGGACTGCAGCTCGTCTCCCGCCTGACGGACGCCATCTGGGCTTTTATCAGCTTGTTACTGACTTCTTCCAACTCCTGACAAAAGCACCATACATTCATACCTTTCATATTATTGCTTTCACACTATGTCCTCATGGGTTTTGTGTGATAGATGCATTAAACATGTTACAGCTCCTCTCTTCATACCTTCTTCAGTGAAACCATTGTTGCCTCTTGTTTCTCGGTGACAGATGTCAGTTTCTTATTTATTTTCATGGCCTCATCCACTGAAACGATTACAAATGGTAAAACACCAAAAGCATAATAGTAACATATTAAATCTTTCTCCTTTCCAAGTGCAGTAGAACCTCGAAATTAAATAACTAAAAAATTCACTATATCAATCCCTCAGTAGGGAAATTACCTTTTCATTCATTCATGTACATCAATACATAGATATAAATGTTATGTACAGGCCCCTGAAACAGACACAACACACTAGGGGCCTGTAGGCATGCAATTAGTACAGTAGTACAGGGGAGGCAGAGTGACGGGTCGCGACTTTGGAGTGCGCCCCAAATGAGCAGCTAGTAGGGGGGACGGCGTCTTGCTCAAGGCCGCCTCGGCAGTGGCCGGGTGGTGAGCGGACACCTCCCACTATCAGCTCACACTCCGAGGATGTCTGGTCTTAAGATGTCTACTCTACTGCTGAGCCGCTGCCGCCCCCGCGACTGAGTTCATAAATCTAACAACATTTCCTCATTTAAAATAAATAAAATAGTTTTAATCCGTCTTGTAAAAAAGCCCCAATCAGTGGAAAAATTTCCAATCTCAGATTTTGTTGCATACTGAATAAAAATACGAACAGAGCGACGACTGGTATCTCAAAAAACGTCGAGCAGCTCTTAACTCTCGGTACTGCGGTAACAGCGTCGAGGGAACGCGGTCGGCTGGTGTTTAACTATCAGGATGTCGCTTCCATAAAGCCTGGCGACTTTCTGACATCACTGCTGCTGACCTGAGGGATCCCTTCATAGCCACAATCTACACTTATCCAAACTTTGCTGGAGGAGCATTTACAGAGACATGACGGTGACCTCTGCTCATTACCCAGACCTCAACCACAAACATCTCATATCTTAGAGACTGAGTGCAACTGGATGTTTGCAGAATCTAATGTGCCACTGAAAATTGTGAAGGAGTTGCATCGAGTCAGAGCAACGTCCCTGCGAACTGTTTCCAGCACCTTGTTACGTTCGTACCCTGAAGGATTCAGGCTGCTGTGGTGCAAACCAGGGCCCCTTCCTCCACGACGCAGCGGGGTGAACTCCCTCCGCAGCATTCAGTAGCACGCGCTGATAAATATACTGTACGGATGCTGATCTGTGTGGAATGTTCTAGGCCTGCATCCATTCCTCACCATTCTGCTCCAGCTCCTGGTGGGCCTGCTTGACTGCGGTGCACTGCCGGGACAAAGCGCTGAAACGCTTCTCAACCTCCCCCAGCTGATTTAAGTGGCTGTCCTTTGACCTGAGCTGCAGCGCCAGTTTCTGTTCCTATGGTGGACACATAGAACAGACAAACCATCAACAAGAAGCAAAGAATGGCCTCAGCTAATCTAAGCTCATGTATCCTACCAGGCTAACCAGTAGGAAGGTCAAATATTAATCCCACCCCTTCAGGTATTCCATGTATTTTGTTACAAAACCACAGAAATCCTTTTCCCTGAGGGATGGAGTGTGTCTGGATTTATACTAACGGTGGGTGTGAACGTGAAAAACTGCATTTGAAATTTTCAGGTCACGTTACATTCATAGAAAAACACATTAACAAACACCCATTTGCCACAGATTTCAGTGGGAGGGAGGAAAACCTGAAGCAATCGATTAGGGGACAACCTGAGGTTACCTGTTTGCTGAATCCAGGAAGTAGATTTCCTGTCGAATTCCCAGGAACATTCATCCAATATTTGGAAACTGTTTTAAATGAGGCAAATGTTGTCTTTTTCATCATGTTTTCAAATTATATAACCAGTAGTGACTCTGTCATGTCATCAAGCCACGTGAACAAGTTCTCTTTTCATCAAGCTGAGCTAACAGGCCGCTGGTTGGGTCTAATTTGTCTGACACAGACAGGAAACGACCGTCAAACGGCTGAGCTGATGACGGCGTGATGCGGCGAGTGCCTGTCGCAGGCTGTGGGATGGAGGAATGATTCCAGTGTATGCCTCAGAGAACTTTATCGGTCAGCAGACCGCCATCATACTTTGATGGTGTGCATCGGCCGAGCCGATTCTTTTCTTCTCTCTCGGTATCCCACTCACTCCCTTCACTCTCATTCCTACTCCCTTTCATCCCTCTCTTCAAATACACCGGCCGGCTTTGACTCCCTCTCACTCCATTGAGACGCTGTTAAGTGAAGAAGGTTAAATAGAGTGAGGCCCAGTTATAAAATATTTTAATAGAGATATTTTCTCTGCTGTGCTGGCAGTTCAAAGTGTCACACACTCCCTATCCGTTACTCCTGATGAGCTCTTCCCTCCAAACCCATCTCTCCTTAGCACCGGTCCCTCATTCTCCTCTTTTAATTTTGATCACTCCCACCCACCTTCTGTCAACAGTTCATACAAGTAGAAAATCCATTCTTACCAGCTCACTTGTTTTCTTCTCCAAGTTGTACTTCAGCAACTGTAAAACAGCAGTAAAACTAAACTTAGAGATTCTCCGCCCTTTTTCTCCAGATCTAAGCAGGTTGAAAGGAGGAGAGGTCTTTAAAATGTTCATGCAGCTTTTTGATCATCTACGATTTTGGATCAACAAACAGATTTTGATGAAAAAGGTCATCTGATATGACTCAAAGCTCCAAAACATCAACATCATGATTCATTTTCAGGTGATGATGTCACTTCAACAGATTCATGATCACGTGTCATGGAACATGTTTTGAAGTAAACCTCTCTGACATGTTAAAATAACAATCACACCATAACTGAACCAAATACAGGTCTGATTAGAAATTGAGTTGATCGGCTTTTAAAGGCAATTAAATCCCTACTATCCCAACTGATGTGGAAATGTTTAAATTAAAGGCGTCCATCAGACCGTGTCCTGAGAATAAACGGCCGCTACGCCTCGCTGTAGCTGAACCGGCAGCAGATAGAATATCAAAAACCGTCTCTATTGTCTCTGCAAAACGGCCACGTCGTTAAAGAGCAGCGGAGCGCGAGGACGGATGTAAATCACCTCTGAGGCGTCAAGCGCCTGGACCGGGTCTCTGGACCAACGAGCCTCCTATAGGCTGTTAATGAAGGAAGGAAGGGAGGGAGGAAGGAAGGGAGGGGGGAAGGAAGGAAGGAAGGAAGGGAGGGAGAAAGGAGCGAAGGAAGGAAGGATGGATGGATGGAAGGAAGGGAGAGAGGGAGACAGGAAGGAAGGAAGGAAGGAAGGAATGAAGGAAGGAAGGAAGGAAGGAAGGAAGGAAGGAAGGAAGGAAGGAAGGAAGGAAGGAAGGAAGGAAGGAAGGAAGGGAGGAAGGAAGGAAGGAAGGATGGGAGGGAGGGAGGAAGGAATGAAGGAAGGAAGGAAGGAAGGAAGGAAGGAAGGAAGGAAGGAAGGAAGGAAGGAAGGAAGGAAGGAAGGAGGGAAGGAAGGAAGGAAGGAAGGAAGGAAAAAACAAAAGGAGTGAGGAAGGAGGGAAGGAACAAAGAAAGAAAAGAAATAAAAAAGAAAGAAAGAAAAAGAGTACCTGCAGTGACTTCAACTCTTCTTTCAGGTTGTTTATCTCCTTGTCCTTTAGCTCAGCACTGACCTGGAATTTTTCCTGCAATGTTACATTATTATTGTGTCAGAAAGAGATAAATATCAAACCAAAGGAGAATCCACTTCCACAGACAGGCTTGTGACTGAATTTACTGCCCCACTAAAACACTGGCTGAATGAACGTTAGTGTTTAGAATGAGGTCATCATACCTTCTCCTCCTCGATGCTTCTTATTCTGGCCTGAAACTGAAGCACAAAAGTTTTTCAAAGTCTCTCAGGATTTCAACTGTCACAATACCCTGACAGCCACTGGTGGGCAGTAGGGGGCGCTGTGAGTTCGACTTCATTCCACTACATAAGAGTTATGTGTTGTGGTTTTCTAAATCAAATACATTCACTAGCTTGGCTCTCATTTGATGGGGTCGTGTGGGAACATCCACACCAGATGAGGGTCTGAAGCCACAGCAGATCCTTCTGCTCAGTGGAATCAGGCTGCTGTGAACGTCCACAGACATGCTTCGCTCGCTGAAACGCAGACGGACTGATCTTCATTACCTGCTTCCTAACATTGGTGTCTGACTCTTTGTGCTGCTTTGCCACCATTTCAATTTGATTTTGGAAGGATTCCTGTCAGACAGAAGAACATCCAATCAAACCCAAGAACCAAAACAAAGTTCATGAAGTTGATGTAAAACCAGTTCAACCCAGTCGTACCTTCTCCCACTCCAGCTCCTGCTTCTCCAGCACCAGTTTACTGATCTGATCCTCAAAGCGCGTCTCCGCATCCTGAACCATGGAAAGGTGTCATTTACATAAACGCTGAGACCGGTGGTGTAAAATGAGTCAGGATCAATCAGACACACAAGGCATGCTGGGAATGCTAAATTAACAGGATAATCAGTTCACATGGAGCCATAATTGGAATGGTGGCCTGATAAAAAGTGAAAATCGCTTTCACCCTTCGGGCAAATTACTCCTGGAGTTGATCACAAGTGCACAACACTCTTGATTCATTCCACCTTATCTTTTGCTCATGCACACAAAGAAAGAGGAACATTGGAGGGGAGGTGATATTTGTGGAAAGCCATCCCTATCCTCCCTCTTCCTCTGGAGAAGGCAGGTAAAAGTCAATTGCTCTCTACATCCACGGGACTTTTTTATGTGCACGTGGGAGCTGGCTGCCTCACCAGCCTTATTTTATAAGTTCCTATTAAACTATGCTACCACTGCTGTGGCGCTGCACTTTTGAAATCAAGGAGTGCACAGGAGTTAAAGCTGTTATTTTTCCACTAAGGAATAATTGCGTGTGTGTGTGTGTGTGTGTGTGTGTGTGTGTGTGTGTGTGTGTGTGTGTGTGTGTGTGTGTGTGTGTGTGTGTGTGTGTGTTTGTGGCCCGACAAAGACACAAGCAAGCTTTATCAAGTCCGGTCATTCATGTAGATCAAAATAGCAGATTAACTTTGATTAAACTGAAAACCTTTTGGATAAAAAAAAAAAATTATGTGAACATTAAATATGCTGTTCTGAAGGGGTGATTTTCACTAGACATTAAAGCAGATAACTAGTTTCTGGACATAGTTTATCCTAAAGTTTTCTATTTTGTGCATTACAATAATAAATCAGTTTTATTTTACATCTCACTTCAAAGATGTGTCTCTACCTGACAATGAATAAAGTTTTCAGATCACTGGATAAACATTCAGCCTCCTTTAACATTATCTTCTATATATATTTGCCCAGTGTGCCACACTCATAGCGATCTAAAGCGGTGGGTTGCACAGATTTAATAAAAAGAAAACAAAGCCATTGGAATTTGACCTGCTCAGGAATGTACGGCACCGTTGTGACATCTGCCCAACCTCTCTGCCCCGGGAACGGCAGCGAGCTGCATTGATAGCAGAAGCGCCCGAGGAGGATCACGCTGACATACAATCACATGTTTGTGTCCCAGTTAACACGACTATAACAATAAAAACGAAATGGCAACAAACGACCAACATCCCATTCTTGCTCCCGTAACCTTTAAGCACACTCAGGCTCTGCTGTCAGGTTAAAAGCCTTTGCTGGAGGGTAGGAAGCGTTATATATTTTACTTCTTTTTACAAACAGATTTGCTTTCTACTTATTTGTCGTAGGGGGGTTGCAAATGGTTTGCGTGACCTCCATGCTGATGTGCTCTCTAGTCAGAGTCATCCGGGATCAGAACTCTGCAGCTGCTGGTTAGATGTTAGCGTCACAAGATGATTAACAGAATGAAAACAGTGAGATTTAATCTTGATTTTAACACATAATATTTCGCTGCTGCTGACAAGATCATAGGAGTCATTGCCTTCGCTCTTCAACAATCACCTGTGCTTATGAGTGACAAGATTCGAACAGAAATGTTCAAAGATGAGAAGGAGAGTGAAAGTTTTAGTGTTAAATTTAGTTTCTCTCTTGACTGTGATTCCTGGAGCTTCATGAAGCACGACATGAAAATCTTTTGACAAATTCCTCTGGGTCTGAAAACTGCTGTAAACACCGGGACATAATTCCACGGGTTTAACTTAATGTTGAGGTTGTGTTTATGAGATTTTTTTTTAAATGAATGAATGAAAGCAAAAAGCCACAGACTGAAAATGAATGAATCACTCTCTACTCTACCCTCCGGATATGCAGCTCCTCCACAGCCTCCAGCAGATGGGTTTTAAACTCCAGCAGCTGGACTAAGATGGTTCCACCACTTTCCGTCTGATATTGACCACCAGGCAGAGACGGCTCCCGCTCCAACAAAGGTTCTTCTACCTACAACATAAAGATTCTGATTCAAGCACCAAACAATAAAGAAGAGGGAACATTATGACACAAATCGAAGCTATGTGATGACATTTCCTCCAGTATACAATAATAAAGAAACACCTGACTTAAGCTAAAGACATTAGCAGGAGACTAACACATGTGTCCTGTAGTATTTCCATGCTTCTTTCTGAAAACAAACCTGCATTATGTTCAAAGTGACTGGTTATATCAAACTTTTTCATTTAATCTCAAAGCAATCAAATAAATTGGACTATGAACGTCCTTAGCTTTGTCTCCTGATGTAGTAACTTACACTGGGGTTGGCGGAGAGCATCCCAGTGTCGACTCTGAGGTCCATCAAGTTGTTTCAGGGCAGGTCAAGGTCCCAGCGGGCCTCTGCTGCCTGTTAATCAAGAAAAAAACCTCAAGAAGGTTAATAGAATTGTCCGGTTAATAAGCAGTAACACTGTGCTTTCCCCTTATAAGTTTGTAATTACTCCCTCACCTGGAATTTTAAATGCTAAATGACATTATTAGGAATATCGGCTGGCACATTAAGGCCTCCTAATGTTTCTCAATCACTACACTCTAACCTAATAGCTTGGAAATGACCATTATGTTTTTTTCCTTCTTTGTTTTACACCACTTCCAGAGCAGTGAGGAGATAACGCCTTGATAAGCCATCCTGGTTCAAATGAACCAGCCCATTGACACTAATAGGGGTCATAGCAATAACACTGAATGAACAAATTGCACTGTCAATGCTTTTTAAATTATCTGGGTTATTTAATTTGACCTGTGGACGGTCCTGTGCAACCGTCTCTGTCCCCTCAACACCGGCTGCGAGCTGAGTGACACACGCGCTGCATAAAGGCAAACACACACCTACGGGGAAATAAGACTATTTAAGTGGGAGGTCTCCACTAGCCACTGATCGCTTGATAGAATGGACCTTTTTTCTCCCATTTAACCTGTGCGGGTATCAATCATGTTGGAGAATTAAATGATCCCTGCTAGAATTGGTTACTACCATAAAAAGACAGTGTGACCCCCAGGCTGAGGGAGGAGGGGGTGTGCAAACGTGTGTTAGTGTGTCAAAGTGTGTCTGTTTCTTTTGTGTGCCATGCGAATGTGTATATGACTGAGAGAGGGAGTGGACCGCGGTGTCTTTATTTGCTTCTCCAGTGATTCAGTTGAGCAGGTAATAAGCACCATCTCTAAGCCATGAAAAAGTCAAATTAAAAGAAGTGCCATCCATTAAATAGGAACATTTCTATCAGGTAACACGACGACTGTATTACATTAGGGTGAGTTATGTCGGCTAATCTTCTGTAATACACAAGGGAAAAGAAAGTTAGGCCATGAGATTGTAATACAAGTCATCAAAATATAGCTAACAGCAATGCAATGAGTGAAATACCAGTGTAATACAGTACTATAATAGGACTTTTTCCCTTGAAGACATTTGGAAAAAAAAATGAAATAAAATTAATGATGGCTGAATTTAATGTTGCTCCTTTGGTTTCAGGGTCCTTGTTCTGTTGAAGTTGACTCACTATTACAGTTTATTGAGACATTTGAACAGAACAGAACCAATTTAAATGTCATTTTGGACACAAAACTGAAATACAAACAGCTGAACTCAAAAGTAAAGGAGCTCTCCTCTCTTGCAAACTCGGGTATCTGGTTCCTAACATTAAATCACACATAGTGTACCTGTGCTTCATTCTAGACTGAGCTTCACTTTACTTCACACACAAGCATGGTGAAAAACTTTAAATAATAACCCAATACTTTTTGATTTTGTTTGAATATTAATGTTATTAACTTCATTTTACTACTGTTAATTACTGACAGGTTCCAATAACCAAATGAAGAACGGCAATTTATTAATGCAGACTACATACGGTAATATCACTCCATTCCTCAAGCAAAAGACAAAATATTTATCAAAATATGACTGTGCTGATAAAATTTGAGGCATATTATCTGGTAAATTGATTGTTAGTTGCTTTGTGTCATGCATTGTTTATTGTATGGCTGGTTGAGCAACAGACACTTTGACCTGTCAGAGCATGAAAAATACAAGTAGACCAACAGCATGAAGAATAGTTGATTCGATTAGATGAGTGAGTGAACCTAGAAGAGCTGAACCTCCTTCAGTCCATTCATACATGTTTTACTCCTGAGTTTGATGACGTCACTCTTTATGCAGTCATTTCAAGTCTAGACTTTAATGACAGTATTATTAATGCTGCAAATAAAATTATCAGCAAAGTTTATTACAAAAGTTTCTTCAGACAATCGTCACCGCAACGTGCGATTAAAATGTTAGCTTGTTAGTCAAATGATGGGTTGAAAAGTTAGCTAGTATGGAATGCGCTACTGTTAGCCAAAACACATCACATTTTTCTATTCGTTTAAAAATCAGATTTTTTTTTTCTAAATACGTTTCTGTCACAAGGAATAATATTTTTTTTTCTTTAATTGAATTTGTGCGATAAACGAAAACCTATGACGTAGACAAGCAAACGTACGTTACCTTTAGCTAGCCCAACAGCGCCCTCGCGCGTCAGAGTACCGGAAATAAGGACGTAGAAGAAGAAAAAAAGCAGCCAATCAGAAGTCTAGTTTTAATAGTTAGCGTAAAGACGAGGAAACACAAAGTAGGCGCTTAACAAAATAAAAAATAAAAAAGAATTCCATTCAAAGTATGATTTAAAAAAGCAACGCAGAGGAGGATAGTTAATGCCGAGAACAACAAATAAACGCTTGATTCGATAAATGTGCTAAAGTTGATGACGTCACATTTTCGTTCAAGAAATTAAAAAAAATATCTTTCCAGAGCATATTTTCAGGACTCAAAACAATCTAAAGCTGCTGGTGACTAGTATGAATTCTGCATCACTTTCTTACAACAATTTAGTGTTTATTTGTCCTTTAGGCTCCTGGGGATTAAATACAGTCAGTAACTCAGTAGTGTCTTGGTGACTACTGCCCTCTAGTGGATATTTTATAAAACTGCACACACACCGGGGGCCTTTCTTGGCGTGTTGTCACTAATTCTCTCCCGGTGTCTACCTGTCCTTTATCAACCGAAGAAGTGTTACCCTATGGTTTTACGGGCACATGGCCTCAATCAGAGAAAGAGCCGCGGCGCTGAACCTGGCAGAAAAACTGTGTGTGCGTCCGCAGGGTAAGTTTATCAATCACATGTTTCAAAAAGGCGTTTGTCTTGCTGTCTCCAAACTACAATAACCCAAATACTTTCAAAATGTCCCTTGAGGTTGTTGTGGCCAGTCCTCCCTGGTTAACAAGCAATTAACTCCAGCTGACGTGAGGCCAACTTATCCCAGCTTGTTCTCCATATTCCTATTTTTCTTTGTTAAATCTGATCCAAAGCTGTTTAAATCAGTACACTGGACTTTAAGAAAGTTCCTTGAAGACGTTTCACTTCTAATCCAAGAGGCGTCTTCAGTTCAGAACTAGAGATGCCTCTTGGAAACATCTTCCAGAAACTTTTCTTAGAGTCTAGTGGATTGATTTAACTGATCTGGATAACCATGACCTGGATAATGGAGGACCTACATGGACGTCTTGATAAATCTGACTTTCTCTGCGTCTGCTTCTCAGCACATGGAGCAGCCAGTAAACCAGTCCAGTCGTCCTGCTTATGGAGCGGCCTCATCTCCCACCTCAAGTCCTCCGTGACGGTGAAGCGTCGGCGAGTCCACCTCAAGTCTCATAACGACTGCTTCCTGGGCTCAGAGGCTGTTGACGTGATGGCAGAACACCTCAGTGGTGCTAAAGGCCTTGAGGGTGTGTGTGAGTTACATCCCATCACTTAGTGAAGTTTGAATCTTCCGCCTCTCACCTTTCTCCGTTTTATGTATGAACCAAAATTGCTCATTTCACTCTTCGCGGATTAAATTTAAGGTGTTGTTGTGTCGCGGGATAAAGTGGTGTGTGTGTGCCAGGCTCTGCTGGACTGTAACGTGTTTGAGGCGGTGGGAACCAAAGTGTTTGGTAAAGACCTGAAGCAGAATGCCTTTCAGGACAGCAAGAGTGCTCTTTACAGGTGAGATGGAAGCGCCTTGTTTTTCTGATGCAGTCAAAAGGCTGTGGATGGGTTAATGTAATTTATTTTTTCTTTTTACCCCCAGGTTTCTAAATTTTTGTACACCTTCAGTCGATGATTTGGAACAAGGTGCACTTGTGAATGGGATCCATAAACTCTTCAGCAGCTCTGTTTCAGACAGGTACTAAATCATCTAAGTTATCTTTAACAGCTCATATTCACATAATTCAGTCCAGTGTAAGACCTCCAAGATTAACATAGATCTGAGCAGCATTTGCCCCAAGCTAAGCATTAAAGACCCACAAAAACTGGATCTACTGTACTGAAAACTGTCAACTGCAGCTGGAATCTCAATCTCATTTTATATTAGGTTTATTTGCAAAGTTATATTAGTTGTCAACTGTTTGCAATAATCCAATCATACAAGAATGGTTTAAGCAGATATTAGGTTATTTTATGTCTTTTTTTATTTTATTTCATACTTTAACACAGTTGGTCCCTCTGGAGCCACAACATAGTGGAGATGTTCTCTCCACATGCAGTTACACCCCCACAGGCAGAGTTCCTCTTACTGGAACATTTTAAATTTAAGTAAGTCACGTATCTCTTGTTGTCTATGGTCTCTGATTTTATTCATTCCAGACAGGACCAGGAGACATGTCCCACTGGGTCACATGTCCAGATGTCCACCCCTGTCATGTTGACTCAGACAGCTGTGAAAGTCACCCATCTGGAGCTTCCACCCGCCGCTGGCCCGTCACAGGAGCCTGTGATGGACAGTCTGAGTCCCAGCAGAGCGCAGACCAACACGTTTTTACCACAGTCAGGTCAGACTCTGACGTCCTGACGCTGATGGGTCATTCTCTTTCTTTTTTTTTCTTTTTTAATGTGACGTGCATACATTTTCTGTAAGCGCTTATCCTGTGTCGGGTCCCAAAATGTTGTGCATCTTTTAAATCAAAGATTAGACAAAAAAAAGGACTATCTTTATTTCTGGAATGCAACACTGTATGAATGCCTGTATGAATGACATGTTCGTTGCTCCCAGTGGTTGATGAGGTGTGGCAGGAACAGACTCTGCTCAGGCTGCTAAACCTGGTGGAGCTCCCCCTGCTGGAGGGTCCGCTCCAGTGCAGCCAGACTCCTTCCTCTCCTGCCCGGTTGAGTCACAGCAACCCGGACCTGATCTACAGCAGCAACCACCTGGACAGACAGATCCTCAAGGCCTTCAGGGAGTCTCAGTGCGTTGAATTCATCTTGGATTCCTAATCAGTTTGATTAGATGCACATAACCTTGTTTTTGCTGTTTTTGCTTGTCATCCATCAGAGAAGATGAGTGGCTCTGTGCAGGTCTTGACTGTCTGGACTTCCTGCCTGATCAGCCTGTGGTGGAGCTGAGCAGGGAGCTGCCTCAGTGTTTCCTTGATCAAGAACCACCTGGTAGCGGTTCACATGATGGAGGCAAGTGGTTACAGGAGTGGTTACTAACCGTCCTCTGCTCTGAAATACAAATTGTAGCATTGGCGTTCAGTTACATGGTGCATGAAGGAAAGGACTCTGCTTGGTAATCCTCTCCATGACATATATTTGAATTTAAATGTCACTACTCTAAACTCGTTAAAGGAAAAAGCATCTAGTCCTGCTTAAGTTACACTTTTTTAAGGGATTTACAGGACAAACAGCGCCACCTGTGGTTGGAATTGAGCTCTTATGGTTTTTACAGTAGTTTTGTTGACTCTGATCTCCACCCCAGTTGACTCCCCTCAACTCTCCCAGAGGGGCTTGACCCAATGTAAGCTGCTGCTATACAGGACCCTGGTGAAGCACTACCACACAGACAGGCCTCCGCTGCTGCCCCAGCACATGGCTGACATCTACACAGCCATCGCTGACCTGCTGGGTAGGAGCTCATCTGCAGAGTAATTTCTTGCGTTTAAAGGTCTACAGACCTGTTGGTAGAAACACAGATGACAACAGGCTGAACAAACGTCCTTGCTTCCCAGTGAATGCTAAATTGGGCAAAGCTCTGCAGGCTCTGCAGCTGTGTCTGAAGCTGCTGCCTCCGGCCTGCAGAGATGAGCTGCACAGGCTGCTTTCCTTCTTGGCTCTGGCGGCCGACCCACTAGGGATTAAACTGGACAAGGAGGTGAGAACTGGTGACTAACATTAATGCACTTTTAATAATAATTAAAAAAAATTTTTTTTTTGAACTTTTTTATCTGTAAGGAGACATTAAAGTTGCGCCACTGATCCTGCAGGTGGAGAACCGGCTGGCAGTGAAGAGGTCTTTTTCTCGAGCAATCCTCCACAACAAAGCTCTTCCGAAGGATAAAGAGGACCTCATGGTGGCTTTCATGCTCAGCAACATCAGGGACATTTTTAGGGTACGAAAAATCAGAGCTCGTATAAATCTTTCCTCGAGTCTAAACCTAAACCTACAAAGACGACAATGGCGACTGATCGGTCAACTCTTAGCATGGGTTCAGCTCTGAAAGCAGTCATATAATGCAACAATGCCCCCCACCACCACCACCCAACAATCAGTCACCAACAATCAATTTGACCAGTTTGAGGCTGACTTTTATTTGAAGTGCTTGTTTGGGCTTTGACATTGTGCGATGATGTAAGCTTTTGTTATATCATTAAATTGCTCCAATTGGTTATGAAAATAGAATGACATCCTGCCACAAATGTGAAGCTTTTATTGTAGCAGAGAAGTGGGACGTTGAACTATAATGGCTAAACATTTTCTGCCAATACAGATACCTGGAGCTCTGCATAAAGGAGTGAGCGAAAAGCTGGCCAGCCTCGCACAAGAGAAGCCGCCGGATGTGACCGGTAAACAATCACTGACAGACAGCTGTTCTGTAACAGAATAAAAAACATTCTGCTTTAAAATACAGTTTTCATTATCAGAAAAGATGGGAAAGAGTTCTGCCTTCTGATGAGGCTCGGGGTGTTGCTGTACAACTCCCTTTTCACTGTTACACAATCATCTATAATTCACTTCCATATGATTGGGTTTATGGTTCACAGGGATTTGACAGAAAACCAATCATTTTTTAATATTTCTCCCCCAGTAGAGGCTCTATCACTATATTTTTGTTGTTGAAATAAAACTGTTCCTCTTTTGTCTTTCAGGATCTGCATTCTGCCAGCAGGGCTCTTACTCTACAAAGGACACCACCGACCAGGAGCTGTGGATTCTGCTGAACAACATCTACCTGGACACCAAGATTTCCTCAAAGGAGAAGAAACGCCTCCTCAGACAGTTCCACCAGGCCCACCCAGAAATCTTCAACCAGTACTTTGGTGAATCTGCTCTCGGTGTGCTCTAGATTTATGCACATAGTAGTTTAGTGGGTCTCTGTTGTGTAAATGGTCGGTTTCACCAATATAGTTTTTGATCTAGAGTTTTTGTTTAGAGTTTTTAAAAAAAAATCTTTTGTTGCTTAGATGAATGTTAAGTGATTCAAAAGAAGTGTTTGTGACTGACCAAAATCTTAGAGATTGTAAATATGCATGTGGGAAGGATTCATCTGTGCTAGGACTGCATTTGTGTGTTAATTTGCTTTATTATTGAAGAAATTAAATAAATATTTCATGTACTCTATTGCTGTGTTTTTGTTCCAGAGCATAAAAACTGGCCTGATTTGACTTTTACATGTATTAAAATGTGAAAAATATGAAAAAGTTAAGCTTTGCAATGCTGGAATAGAACAAACAAAATAATTTCTATTAAGATTATTTTATTCCTCTGATTAGTCCCAATAGTTTTTCAGATAATTTTGGAAACTTTCTCTTTTAATATTACATTTTTACTGCTAAAATATATTTCTGGTGAATGTCGAGGACAGAAATCTGTAGAATGTCCCTAATAGTGACGAAAACAAGTCCTGAGTGTCTGAAGGCGAGGGCTCGCCTCTGACGTCACGTTAGCCACACCCAAAAGCGGAAGTGCAGCCTCCTTCGCGGCAACAGAGCAGAGGAGGGTTTCTACGTGGAAAAAAGGTCGAGTTTTCCACCAGAAAGAAAAGACTTTATTCTGTTAAACACGTTGTTTGTTAGTCTTGAAGTTGTAAATAAACGTTTGGCAGTATTAACTGCGCCGTGGCCGGTTTTTTAAAGGCTAGGCTTTGTTGTTGTTGTTGTGGTGGACAGCTAGTCGTCTGAAGGCTAACCGTTAGATAAGTTGAGCTAGCTTGTTTCTGTCGTCGGTGCCGCCGACGGCAAAGTTAATAACGTCACCACACCGGACAGAGAAAACATCCGCAGAGGGTCGATCTTTTGGTTTCAACACATCCGTCAGACTAGCGTCCAACTCCCTGCCCTCGGTCTCCTGCCCGATACAGGTGACGTCATAGTGGAGACCACCTCGTCCCCTGTTCTTACTGTAAACACCAGCTACTGCATGTCCAGCCAGGCAGAGTGGAAACGTGAACTCAAACGAGCATGACGTCTGTCTTTCAGGTTTGAACATGCCAAAAGAGGCAGACCACCTTAAGGATGGAGGAGATGAGGAAACAAAGGAGGAGAGGACGCAGGATACTCCCGAGGAGACGGTGAGGAGCAAGGTGACCGAGAGCCCAAACAGAGGGAGGACTCCTCAAGGTGAGAGGGAAGAAACACGAGATGGTCGGCTCCGAAAGAGAAATCCATTCAGGTTCTGTGTCGTCCGTAGTTATGGAAACGTACAATAAAAACTGTCTATTTTGCTTCTTAATGTTTTCCAAATTTCAAGTTTACAAACTTGACAGATGAAGACAAGAGAGATGTGAGTTCTTGTTCACACTGGGTAATAATATCACGACAGAATTTTACCTTGACTGTGGTTGTTGAATGATTATTTCTCATGCTGAACTATTAGAGCTGAGATCTTATTTCTGTTTCATATTAAAAATGTTTGATGGTTACTTAGTCCGAGTGTTGTTTGCTGACGTTTAAGTTTAATCATTTGTTTTCCTGTCTTACAGCCAGCCCTCCCAGATTTGTCTCTATCGAGGAGCTGATGGAAACTGCTAAAGATGTCACCAACATGGCTTTGGCCCATGAAATAATAGTTAACCAGGAATTTCAAATCACTCCTGCAGAGCTTCCTGAAGGGAGGTGAGACTGCAGTCGGATGAAGTAACTCTTTATAGTCCTTGAGGTTGCCGTCTTACTGTAGATGTTGAAGTTAATTTTTGTTCTTTGGACAGTCTGGAGCGTAAAGTGAAGGAGATAATGCACAAAGCATTCTGGGACTGTTTGGAAGAGCAGCTGAAGGAGGATCCGCCGACGTACGGACACGCCATCAAACTGGTGGCCGAGATCAAGGAGGTGAGGAAGAAGAGGTTTTCTGTTTCAGGGATTTAGCTCCCTTTGGTTTAGTTTGTAGTACAAAAAAACCCCCAAATGATACAGCTATCAGAGAAAACTTCAGTTTCACCTTTACAGGATAATCATTGGCTCTGGGTGACACATGCATTCCTTTGCTACAATATCCAACTATTAATCCACTCATTCTTTCTTTCTTTCTGTTTCTCATTCAGACGATGCTGTCCTTCTTGCTGTCGGGCCACGGGCGTCTGCGGTCCTGCATAGAGGAGGTTCTGGACTTACCTCTGATACAGCAGCAGGCGGACAATGGAGCTCTAGACATTGGTCAGCTGTCCCAGTTCATCATCGGGGTGATGGGCTCGCTGTGCGCCCCCTGCAGGGACGATGACATAAATAAGCTAAAAGAGATCACAGATATCGTGCCTCTGTTCAAGTAAGCCAAGAGGAAGGAGAGGAAATGAGTTCTGCTCATCTTGCGTTTGTGTGATTTCATGTTTTCGTACCCTCTGCTGTGTCTCTGTCTTCCTCTGTCCTCCTTTCCAGGGCAATATTCTCAGTCCTGGATCGCATGAAGTTAGACATGGCAAACTTTGCCATCAACAGCATCAGGCCTCATATGTCAAATCACGCAGTGCAGTATGAGAGGAGCAAGTTCCATGAGTTTCTACAAAAAAATCCTAGTAAGTAAGAACTTTCAGAAGAATGAATATTTTATTCATGTTAAAATATTGTGATAAGATGGAGAGTTGCTTTGAACTGTAAACACAAAACAAAGCTGAAATGACTCCATGGAGCTCATGTGGTTTAATCCAGGCCACCAGAATCTGCAAGATCCCAGACTGATGTTATTTATGCCTTCTTTTGGGCAAAACACGCCATGAGCTAAGAGTGTTAGCGTTCAGCCCTGAGGTGGGCGCACAAGCTTCAAAGTGGGTGTGTTTGCTGCAAGACAAGATTAAGGAAAACCTGTGATCTTCACACGCTTCCCAGTTTGCCTTCTGTGTCCTACAAGGCACACAGCTCTGATGAAGCTGAAGCTGCAAGTGTTTGATTTTTCTCACCGTGTGCAATCTGAGAACATTGATGAAAGATTGGAACTTATTTCTTAACAATTTATTTTGGGTTCTCTGTCCTTCTGGAGGCTATAAGCACATGAGCTAGAGAAAGTAAAGTTATGTTTATATTCAAGACAAAACCCTGTTTTCTTCAGTTTTTTAGGGAAAGGATGTTTTGTCATGAAGCTCTACAAATGTTCTGCAAAATAAAAGAAGACTTTGTCGTCTTTCCGTCATCTTAAGTTTGAGATCACGCCTGAGTTTTCTCATTTAGGTGGAATGTTCCTTTAAGTTTATTTCAGTCATGACCCACTTGTTAACGCTGACGCTGTCCTCCTCAGATGCCCTTGACTACACTGAGAAGTGGCTCGAGGACACGGCCAGATGCATGAGAGAGGGCAGTAAGGACTGCACTGCTGTCGTCGCCACATCCACCGGGGCTGGATCCTTCAACTTTGATGTTCATCCTCATAGCTTCCTTCTGCTGCTAAGGTGGGATCACGCCTCGGATCCCTTCCCAGAGGTAAACACCACCTGTCCTATCTGTCTTTTATGATTCTTTTAAACGAAACCTGCCCCTTTTGATTAACTCCTGATTCTCTGTGATTCAATAAACCACATTCTTCCTCTTCTGCTCCTACAGACATTTCTGATGGATCAGGGTCGCTTTCAGGAGATGCAGCAGGAGGTTGAGAAATTAGTCCTACTCTCCTCCATACTGCTTGTCGCCTACACCACTGCTGGAGAGGCGATTTCTGGCCTGCCAGGGCTGATGGAGACCCTTAAAAATATTGTCAACGTCATGCTTGCAGACATGCACACACCGTGAGTACAGGCAGTTGTCACACGTGTTCGAAATACAGGCGAATAACAATGACTGCACTTTCTCACGTGGTTCTACGTTGACTTCTGATTATTTCAAAAAGCGTAGGCCACGCTGCTCTGCCGTATTTAAACACTTTTTGTCCGTCTGAAGGTCTTTTAACGCACAGGAGGCCTTCTCGACAATTGGAGAGAAACTGTGCGATGAGCTGAGTCGCTGTCTCAGACAACATGGCCACTCTTCATTTTCGGATGAGCAGAAGAACACTCTTAAGGGACAAATCTCCGCTACTGTCCAGCCAGACAACACAGTCCACAAGCTGATGGGTAACAACGGCGAAGCCTAAGATGACGCATGATTTATGGTCGAATTTCTTCAGCGGTGACGGTGATTTTTCTCTCCCTCTTCTCAGATTCTCGAGTTCAGAGTTACCTCACGGTTTTCCTGGAGTCGAGCCAACGCAAGACGTCTCCCGCTCTCCCAGGAGGCCTTGCTCCAGTCGGCACGGAGCTGACGGAGCTCGCCGTCCGCTTCGATCGCTTTGTCACGTTCAATAGGCTGGTCTACAGCCCATACTACAAAAACATTCTCTCTAAATTACTGACCAGCGGGGAGAGCACCTAAACACCAATCACTGATAGGTTTAACTGAAGCTACAGTGGGGAGAACCAGTGTTTGATACGCTGACGTCTTTGCAGGTTTTCCCACTTACAAAGCATGTAGAGGTCTGTCATTTTTATCATAGGTACTCTTCAACTGTGAGATGCACAATTTAAATAAAAATCCTGAATATCGCATTGTATGATTTTTAAACAAGTAGTTCAGTGGCTGCCATTGATGTCTATAGTCTTCTATAGACGTCAGTTACATTTTTCAACAGGCAGGGCTGGGAGACAGTCTGGCGGAGCTTTTAGTGAAAATCAGGTTTTAAGCATGGATTTTATCTTCATGATGATTGATCCAGTTACTGAGCAGAGGATGGAGAATCAGAGGAAGACAGAAGTTATAGTAGGTTATGTAACAAATTGTATGTATATCAGAGCCGAAGGAGAACAATTTCTATAAAGCACTGGCAGCCAATGAGTTAATTTGCATAAATTAATGCAAATTATTTGTATTACATGGTATGTGCTCCGTGTATCAGATACTTATTCTCTCCACTGTACCTGTATTCAGCAGGTAGAGCCTGCTTCCCTGAGGATGCACCTTCAGCCGACATTGTTAAACACTTGCCCCCCCCCCCCCCCCCCACACACACACACAATGCTTTAACTCAGTGTTACTTATTTTGATAAAATCTCAGGCTTCAAATTTTTGACATCACATTAATTTTGTGTTACAAACAGAGCTGGAGTCGATTAACGCCAGTAAAACCTAAACATACTTAAGTAAGTAAAGACTGGAGATGTAGTATTCAAACTGAACTTGGTTTTTATAAGTGTTATATCTGGATTTGATGACGAGAACCTGTTAAAAAGTTGTGGGAGGTTTGTTTTTTGTTCTTCAGAAGAGCTGACACCAGTTGATTCAGTCCTTGGATGGATGGTTTAGAAGGATTGTGATATTCAGATCCTTGTTGATTTTGTTAAGAGCGCCAAAGAAATGTTGACATTTGCTGTGTGATGAAGCTACACATCACAAAGGATGCAGTCCATTAGGGAAATAACTGTTTACCTTGGTAACTGAGCAATGCAAAAGAATTTGAGGTTCAAATTTAGCCCAAAAGCAGAGTTTTCCATCTTCTGCGGTCAAAATATTATTGATTGACAGTGATTAGAAAATGAAGTGTGTTTAGGCTTTGAGTCCATAGTGTGTGCTCAAAAGACGGTTCTAAGGTGTTAAAACTTGTATTAGACTGAAGTGAGTTAAATACCGGAATGTGTACTGAAGGGAAACCAGGCTGGAGTTTGGGACTAACTTAAATTGTGCTGTTTTAATTGTTGCTCGTTTTGTTTAAGTGTGATCCTTAATTTATTTCTGATTTGTTAATACGTTATTTTATATACACACATTTTACATACTTACCACAGGATACTGAGAGCAGCAGCAAATAAAAACTCCTTGTTATACATTGGTCTAAACAGTTACACTGATAATTGACTTCAGACAATAAAGCATCATTTGTCACACAGCAGAGTAACATCCTTCTGTTCTTTGGGTCTTCTGATTTCACCTGGCAATGATTTATTTTTTTTATAAATTAATGACAATGTTGTTTCATCATAAATCATAATAGGTTTATATTAGAAAAGCCATTTTATTCAGTTAACTCCTCTGAGTTTTAAAAACTTTCATTCTGAATTGTCACAACGCCCCTTACATGTAGTTTCCGAACTGGACAGTAGGTGGCGGCGGTAACCCAATCTAAACGGACTTTCACTGTTGGGTTTTATCATTGATAAATTTGCAACAGAATATGGAGTGAACGCATAACAAACTGATTAATCTACCGAGTTTCATTGTCAGAACAAAGCATGTAATTAAATCTTAAAGCAAATCTGTAATAAACATTTTACAGCATATACAACAAAACAACCAAAATAGGCGGTTTGGTGCATTGCCACATCAGCTTTGTTTGTATGAAGCTGTTTGCTCCTAGCATATATTTAGAAACACAAACATTTGGGTCTGATGACATTTAGAATATTTCACAAATTCCATTTGTGAAACTTTCCACGTAAACATGTTTTCAGTCACCGTGCATGCTACTAGCTTCACCTCCCTTTAGGCTCATATCCATTGTGTGTAGTTGTACCTTTTGATGTTTGGATTTTGATATAAATCTGTGGTTTCCATGGCAACATGGTGACTGAAAGGTTGTCATTTTATTTGAAGCATGTATAAACAAGTGTATACACTTACCTCACCAACCTTTTCATACATATAATCAATAATACTGAACATTTACATTTTTCACTATCCACTGGAGAACATGTCATAATCATAAAGTCATGCATTTATTCTACAGAGTTTATATTGATGTGTTTTCCCCTCTTAGAAGTTTTCCATAATAAGTCAAAAATTATTTTAAAAAACATAATAATGTGAAATAAAGAGGCTACAATATTTTCATATTCTATATATATGTGTGTATATATTTAATGTGTATATATATGTATTTAATGTATATATATATATCGTTATAAGTGAATAATTTGGTGTTATCTCTGAGCTCATTTAAAAAAAAAGATTAAAGTCGCGCCGATGATGACGTCACCACCCGGAGGTAAAGTTTAAATATAACACTAATGGGGGGGCAACATGTCAAGAAAGTCAAATGTTTTTCCTCAGCTGTCACGGTGGGACATTAATAGACACGGTGCCCCCCCCCCCGCCTCTTCTCCCCCCCCCCCGCACCCCTCCCCTCTCCAACATTCCACACATGCGGAGAAGCAACAAGCTACCGACACAGCAGCAACAGCTAGCGGTAGCAGCCAGCAGCTAGCTCCGACGGGAACGCGGCGTAAAATAACATGAAAAAGTTTGTAAAGCGAGCGCCTCGTCCGGAGTAGAGTCCCGAGCGGCACCCCGAGAACCCCCGGACGCCTGTGGAAACCATGGGCCGCGGCTGGCTCTCGTATTAGTCGGTAGTTTGTGTTATTTGGAGCCTCAAATGTGTGAAAAGTCGCTCGGTCTCGTCTCGTCGTTGAACAAGATGGCAGCAGCGGCATCGCTGCAGGATTTGACGGCGGTGCGGATCCTCGATGCTAGCCTGTTCCGTGACGCTCTGGGTGGTTTTGTTTCCAGGTCTTAGTAAAGGTACGTCATCTTATTTAACTCAAACTGATGGTTATGCTTCCATGTTTTTTAATTTATTTATTTTTTGTTGTTGTTGTCGTTTCACGTCAAAGAGGAGTCACGGCTAGCTCTGTGCTAACAGGTTAGCCTGCCAACTTGAGCTAGTGCCCTGTGGCTGAACGAGCAGCTGTTCCCTCAGCGCTAGCCTCAAACTCCCGCTAACATACGGACGCATCTGCGTCTGGGGTCCGCTGCTTGTTTGTGTTTTGAATCCGAGCAACTTTTTTCTAAAGCTTTCTTTACTTTGAAAATACACGAATATATTGTTTACATGTTTTTTTTTTAAATGTTAAACAGGTATAAACAATGCAACGCGTGTGTCACTGTTAGCATGTATTGACAATTTGACACGTTTATAATAGATCTGGGGACATTAGCTCACATCACACACCCATCCTGGGGCTGCCTGTCAGTGAGAACATAAGTTTCAACAGGTGTCTAAGCGTGTGTGTCCTCCCTACACACACACACACACACACACACACACACACACACACACACACACACACACACACACACACACACACACACACACACACACACACACACACACGCCTTATGTTAACTGTCTCCCAAGATTGATCAGTAACAAACTGCGTGACCAGCTGGCTCCCACACCCAAACACGTTTTGTGTGTCATCAATCAGGCAGAATCCCACAAACTTTTCGCAGCAAAGATTGTTGGTAAGGTGCTTCAGATAATAACTGTATATTTATTCACCAGGTAGGACAGAAGTAGTCAGCTCAGTATGGACATGGATTGCCATGAATTTTGTTTATCTTGACTGGTTGAAGATAGAATGTCATCAGAATGCCAACGGAGCGTCCATGAAGCACATTTAGTCGTCCTTAAACGGTGAAAACATCGAGCTAATGCCTGACATCAGTGTGTTAGCTCATTAAAGACAGACCGCCTGAAACGCTTTTAATTTCATGTGTCGGAGGCTTCTGCCTTTGATGCCGTCTTTGTTGACATCCATATGTTCACACAAGAACGCCAGCCAACAGCGTTCTAGTGATGTTTCACCCGCGGCGCAAAGAAATCCGAAAACCAGCAAGGTGAGAAGAAGACAAGTTATTTTATGGTGGATGCAGATTTGTGCTGTTAATGCCCCACCTCTTCTGACTTGTTATTGCCACTCATGAGAAGGGAAACGTATTGTAGTGCCGCGTTGAGGTAAAGGCGCGCCCCTGTGCCTGTCTGAGCCTGTGTGTGACGGCGTCATGAGCTGGAAGGCCACCGGCTCCTGGCAGGCCTTTCCTGTCCAACAAAACCTGCTTTAAACATCCAGCTTCGTAAGTGGGTTTGTGCAACATGTGTAACGTAGCTTTAGAACTCCACTCACCTGTGTCTGAGTCCAAACCCAGCCAGGCACAATCAGCCTCTGTTTAGAAATATCCAGGAAGTACGGCTGACAGGCTTGGCCTCTGTCTCTTATCATGTTGTCATGACATGCTGCGAGGAGAGGAATGTAAATGCTCTCAGGAAGCCGTAAAAGTATGCGTCGAATGGGAAGATTGCTTGAAATTCATTTGCTATGCTCTCTTTGCGATACCTCGACGACGGCATACTTATTTGGGGCGATTTGATTCTGATGATCGGCAGCTGAGGCTGATGTAATTGTGCCCTGCGGTAAATTCTTTATAACTACAGTCGAGGTGTTGGTGGAGAAACTGGAGCTTCAGCTCATCTTTTATTATAAATCATTTTAAGTGAAAACACAACACATGAAATATTTGCTAAATAATTGAAATTCACAGAAAGGCGTTTTCTGGTCATTTTCAGTTCATTTCAGAGGCTGTACTTTTTATTTCTCTCGTCTCCGGTTACTAAAGATGGTGAGTAATGCATTTTTCATTATCATGATCCATCTTGATCTAAAACAAAAATTTCAGAATCTGCTAGCAGGACTGCCTCACCCCACCCACCAATGTTTGTCAGGAGTCAAATCCAACAAATTTTTCAACGGGTGAGGAGGCCAGAATCTTAGTTTAAGACCACATCTAGTTCCTGTAGAGTCACAAAATCCTTAGGGGAACCCCCCAAAAAAAAGCCTTGCCTGTGTCACAACAAGATTGTTTCAATCACAGTTTACAGTACAGTCACACAAACTGTGTCGTCTGTCTTCAGACAGGTGTTACCGGCGAGGCTTCCTGTTGGCACTGCAGGAGGTTCTATCGCTTTGAACGCACCACAAAGTTTCAGCAACGCACAACAGCAGTTCCTGTTCACAAAACAAATTATTCACCAGGATCAGCATTCTGGGCTCTACCATCAGCATCAAACGGTTCAACTTGACACCTGAACAACATAAATCACTGGGGTCTTTATCTCTGTGGACACACAGGGGCGTAAACAATATTGAATGTTTTCCCAGAGCATTCCATTCAGACTTCCTCATTTCGATCGATCTGTCAATTTGCTGACGTTCATTGTGTTTCCTGCAGAAATGTGTCGATAGTTGTATTTTTAACCAGGTCTGTATTATCGTCTGCCATTTCCCTGAAGAGGGGACGCTTGTTTTTTGTGGTTCTGCTTTGTGTGAAACTGACCCTCCTGTGTAACATGTAGGGGCAGGCCAGGGATCCAGTGGGCTTCCCCCATCTCCCATTACCGTTTGCCAGTTCCTCTTTCCAGTTTGGGTGAACACGGTGGCTTAGATGTGCGTTTGCTTTGGCAGCTTTTATGACGTCTTTATTTAGAAAGCTATCTTTATAAGGAGGATAGTGATAGGAAGTTACCGTCACAGCGTTCACCATTTCACTTCTCTATTTTTCTTATGGTACAACTTTAAACTGTCTTGTTTTGATATTTGTGAGGTGGCTTCAGCTTTCCGAGCATGTAAAGTCATGAAATTGACCAGGATGAAACTTCATGACATCACCTTTCATGTAACTTTAACCACATATGGCCTGTGCTTTATTTAGGTATGGCCTCACAAGTCTTGGTCTACCCATCACACCTGCACTCAGCTCAAACAAGTGCCTTAGGAACCAGCAGTCGTGGTCCCGCCAGAGACAAAGACAAAGCTCACAACAGCTACAACACCAGCAGAGCCTTTCAGCACCGACCCCCACCCAAGACCTACGTGATCGGAGTCAACTACGGTATCGCCTATCCAAACAACGTCATCCCATCCTCAGCTGGTGCTGATTCGGCAAGACTGCACAGGGGGCTACTCCTCGGAGAGGGGGAGGAGTGGGCATTGCAGACTGCCAGGTTACAGAGACAGGGGAGCTGGGAGAGGCGAGGAGAAGGTCCGGTCGGGCTCACGGAGACTCAAAACCAGAGTCGAGGCCCGCAGGAAGTGTTTCGTAGAAAAAACAGAACTCCTTTAGGAGGAGGCCGGGACGGCGGGCTCCATCGGAGGGCCTGCGTCAGAGGAGAGGAAGAGGAAGGCAGAAACAGAAGAGTGCAAGAAAGGGGAGGATACGTCAACCTTCAAGGCACAGGTGCAGCACAGAGATGTGAACAGAAGGCAGGTGAAGGTGGAGAACACCCGCAGGAGAACAGCTGCATTGGAGCCATGCAGATAGTGGAGGAGGTATCTGCTCTGCCTTCACTTCCTCCCCCTGTGGCCATGTTGCAAACCAGCAAAGGGAACAATGCAGACACACTCAGAGTGGTGGGTGAGGGGACGCTGCCCATCAAACCCAGCATAGGAGGTGGGGGGGACAGGACCGAAAACGGGCCTGAAGGCGGCACCGAGGCGGCGGCAGGAGCGACAGTAAGCAGATCCGGCTCAGCGGATGGAGACTATCAGTTGGTTCAGCATGAGATTCTGTGCTCCATGAAGAACAGCTATGAGGTGTTGGAGTTTTTGGGACGAGGCACTTTCGGTCAGGTGGTGAAGTGCTGGAAGAGGGGAACAAATGAAGTGGTGGCTGTCAAAATACTGAAGAACCACCCGTCCTATGCACGTCAGGGTCAGATCGAGGTGAGGATTTGGGTGTTTTTGTTTGTCAAGTCAGTGTTTGAGTTTATTTTGCGGATTACCTCAGAAACCTCCCAGTGAAGGGCTGTTGTTGCAGCTAACAGTCTGTAATCTTTCGTAAAAACAGAGACAAACTGTTTGCTGTTCTTTTCTGGTGTTTTTTCTGTTGACCAAACCTCTGTTATTGTCTCACTTATCTGTGACACCCCCAGGTGGAGATTCTGGCACGGCTGAGCAGTGAGAATGCAGACGAACACAACGTGGTGCGTGCTCTGGAGTGCTTTCAGCACCGCACACACACCTGCTTGGTGTTCGAGATGCTGGAGCAGAACCTCTACGACTTCCTCAAGCAGAACAAGTTCAGTCCGCTACCGCTCAAGATCATCAGGCCTATTCTGCAGCAGGTGAAGCGGCTTCCAGACACAGATATATACCCTTCACTGAAATCCATGCTGATACTGTACACACAATGATGCCAACAGGAGCTCCAGTCAAAATGTCAACCTTGTTTAAGATGTATTCATGGGAAACTTTGCAGGTTGCAACGGCCTTGAAGAAGCTGAAGTCTCTGGGTTTAATCCACGCCGACCTGAAGCCAGAGAACATTATGCTGGTGGATCCGGCCAGGCAGCCCTACAGAGTCAAGGTCATTGACTTTGGCTCAGCCAGCCATGTCTCCAAAGCTGTTTGTTCCACTTACCTGCAGTCTAGATACTACAGGTGAGGCGCCCACATTTATTCAGAAATTAATCATTGCTTTGGGATATTATTAAGTCTTTGCCACCCTGCATTGGGTGAGGCTTGACTTGACTACCATTAATATTCAAACACTTTGTAGGTGGAAATGCATCGTGTTTCATTTTTTACTTCTCTTCTGTTTTGTCATTCAAATCTCTAAAGAAAGAAGCTTATATACGGAAAGAAAAGACGTTTGTAATCATGTTGATATTTACTTCCTCTTGAGGACTCTGGAGGATACGAGCAGCTTCTCAGTGTGCGTCTAGTCGTGAGACATTTTCTGTTTTGGAAAGCAGAGCTCTCTGTCAACTTGCATTTTGCATCTTTTCACTCGTCTTTCTTTGCTTCTTTGTCTTTCTTTCCTGCACACCCTCATTTTTGTGGACAAAGCCTACATGAATGGGCGTCTGATTTATCAGTACTGCACGCCCTAAAATTCTACCTCTCTTGCATAACGCTAAGAGGAACTGAAATGTTTATAACAGGAACATTGTCCTGAAATATTTGAAGCTTCTTGTAGGCTCGGGTGAGAGGCCGCGTGTGTTTTAGGAAACGCAGCCAGGACCGAGAACTTCAGGACTCAATGTACGAAACGACTCCATTAAATAATTCAGCTGAGACATCACATTATGCTGCTCAAACAGCAGCTACCGCCTGCGGATAAAGATTGCAGAATTAAAGATCATGCAGAACAGAACATTTGCTCATAATCAAAACCTGCCTGCTTGAATTAGTTAATAGCTGATGAGTCACTGTAGATTGGCATGTGGAAGTCAGCGCCAGGTGACCCCTTTATTGACATCCGATCCTGTTCCCTGGGCAAAATATTTCCAGCCGCGTTCGTCAGGTTGACTTTTGCAGGCTCTTCAAACATTGCACAATTTATGACGAACGCGCTTGAGATACCGAGTACTTCTGCAGCGAACGCGCTGCACACACCCACCTTTCCACACAACGCCTTCCTGATTTCACTGCCCCCCATGAGGAAGGTTAAGCGTCCTTTCATTAAACGTAAAATGAGAAGCCCCGGAGCTTCGCAATGTCGGCATCAACCACGACACTTCTGCTTTTTGTTTTTTAATTTTTTTTTACAAAAAGAAGATCTTAGTTGTAGAGACTAGGAAGACAGAGGAACTATAAGCTGTTGCATAACTCAAAGGCTTTGCTCTGCAGTTGACCTGGTTAAGTGTGTGTGTGAGCGTACGTGCATGTGTGCTTGTGTGTGTGTTTTGGTGTTTGAGCAGCACAGGCGGTAGCGCTGAGATCATAGTTCAGCTAAAATGGACTGGCGCTGGATTTTAGGGAGGTCACCCAGGACACAGCGGTATGTTAAAAACCCACATTTAGATCCAGGAAAAAAACACTCAGACATTCCTGTGTGTGTCTGGGTGTGTTCCTATTGCGCCCCTATGTAACGGCTTCTACCCTGGGTGCTTCATGTGGGTTCCACGGTGAATCCCAACACGTCTCCAGTCACTTTATTGACTCAGAAGTGTTGAAAAAGTTCCCTTTTTCATTTTGTGCCTTGGGTCAGAAGCCATTGGACATTGGGTTACAATGTTAATGATAGCTTGGTTTATGGTTTATGGAGCAGCGTTTCCATTCGTCTCCCTGTTAGCATTATTTAGCTCCTTCTTTTGGCTGTGTGTATTTTACGTGGGAGTTTATGGAGGCATCTGCGTCTGCTTGCTCAGGTAGATCACCGTGTTCAGAGGGAGGAGCCCTCACGCCAGTTTGCACCGCTGCCTCTTATTCTTCATATTGATATGATTATGTAACTTGAGGCCCACAGGGTGTGTGTGTGTGTGTGTGTGTGTGTGTGTGTGTGCATCAGGTTATCAGGAGAGTGGTTTTGCAGAACATCGTGTCTCCTCTCCTGTGCACAAATTCCATAATGGTTTCTCCAGTGAAGCTCGACTTGCCACAGCGGCTTGGAGGAGTTCTCTTTTCCTGCTCTGGGTTTACCCTGGATTTTCCAGAAGCAAACATAGCAGCATGGTCAGCGGGGGGGCGGGGGGGTGTCTTATGATGCAAAAGTCAGTTATTAAAAGACACACAGACAATTTCATGGGCAACAAAGTTAAGGTAGTCCTAACACTTTTATTACAAGGTCAAAACTCCATCGACCACCAACATTTTGACATTTCTTGAAGTCTCCGTCCAGCTGCTGGAGCTTTTGCAGACACGTCTTTCGGTGCGGTTCTGGACATCTTCCTGTAACGCTGGTCTGGAGTCAAAATGTCACAGAAAAACTCCCAGAAGTCCCAGTTGGCTGATTTCCTGGTTTACTGTAAACCAGGCGTCTCTCTTCCTGCTGCTTGGAGTGTTGTTTTGTACTTCAGCCCACTTTTAGACCGCTATTACTTCTTAACAATGAACAATGTATGCTGAAGAAAACAGCCCACACACGGTCGTTAAAGCTTGCGGCTCGCTTCTCGCGGGTCTCTAAACATCCTGGCCGCGGTTGCGTTGGATGGGCGGGTAACCTGTGTGTGAATGTCAGTGCGGGTGTTAATAGGGAGTCAAACAGGGCAGTGGAAAGGTTGTCATTGTGAGCGGGGGGGGGGGGGGGTTTATAGGCCATCATCAGATCTAGACTCGACTGCGGCTTCGGGATTGAGATGTTTCAACGATTGCTCTTAAAAGGAACCAGAATCATTTTCGAATTGTGTCGCTTTTCCCTTTTTGCTTCCTGAATGCAGCTTTTTAGCTCCCCTCAGGAAAACAGAATCTTTTCATTCCCCTTCAGGAGACAGGTGTGACTTTTTTCTACGTCACTTACCTGAGTAGTGTTTATGGTTAAATGGAAAGTACTATCATAGAGGAAAACACACTCGGTCTTTGTTGATTTTGTCGATAGAAATCTCTGGGAGAAATGACGCTTGTCATGCTCCAGTGTGTCGTTGCCATGGTTGCATGACACAGCAGGCGCTGGCGAGGTGACTGCATGTCCTTTGGGTGCCGGTGACGCCAAAGCACCTCCCACAATGAAAATGGAGCACTGGGCTACGTGAATAATTCAGCAAAAGCGGATCACATGAAGGAAAGATGGCTGTTGCCTGGGCGCGCTGACAGATACTGGCTGCTTCCTTCATCTAGGTGCGATTTCTTTTGTTACTCTGGAACCCTGTCATGCTAGTATGTGTCATCCTCAATCGCGGTAGAATGAAGATGTGTGTTTCAGCTCCCACTACAAACGTCACTCACACACACACACACCACACGGCAGTTTCGAGGCGGCCGTGGACTTTTTACTGGTCTGACAAGTAAAATCATGCAGCTGTGATGGTCAGCAGCGAGGCTGTGGACCTCCTACCTGCTGCAAGGACTCATTTATAACCCGCCATGAATAATACACGATCACTCAAAGTAAGTGGTGTATTTGTGTAGCTGGATGTTCTTTGTCTTACCCACAGGCTGTAGTAATAACTAGACGGCCTGTCAGGACAGTCTATACCTCCTCTCAGTTAAATGAAGCCCTACTTAACCCAACTAGAAACCTACCTGCGGGTTCTTTCATAAATAGTGCTGCCCTGTATCGCATCAGGATATATATTCTCACTTTCTGAACAATGTGGGCTTTGGGTTTGTCGTTTTAATGACGCACCAGTCTGAACTTCCCTTTTTCTCCCAGTAATTTTCTGGTATTTTTATTTCTTTTATTTAAGCTAAGCTGGATTATTTGTTAAAAATACTCACAATTGAACAGCCCTAATCAAATTTACTGTCATTCAGTGTGAATACGTCCCTTTGACGCTTCTTCATGTCCATGCCTTCAGTGTGCTTTGAAATTCAGCATTTAAAAAAAAAATTTTTAGAAAATTGTATTTTTTTCAAAAACACTCTGCAACTTCAATAATTCCTTCAACAAAACACACCCCGAGAGTTTAAAGCTTATTTGCTTCATGCTTTCTTGATGTCTTTTCCGTCCGTTTTTCCGCCTCACAACTGTTTTTTGTTTGGTGTTAATTTTGTGGCTGTTTTCATGTCATCAAAAAAAAAAACTTTTTCCAAAATAAAAGCAGAGATGAACTTCAATGACCTGCAGGATCTGTCTGAGGAATATGTTTGTGGTTGGCCTTGGAGCGCATCGCTAACAGAGGACTTTGTGCAGGCATTTAAATAATGTAACTGACGGCTATCACATGCTGCTCGCGTTCAGCCAATTTTTGCTTTCGGTCTTTGTTTCTCAGTTTGGTGCACGTACGCATTCGCTCCCGTGTAACCCGATCCGCGTCCCACGCTCTAAGCCTCCCTAATGCAGTGATGTGTTTGAAATATAATCATCACGGATCAGCTTTGTCTACAGACTTTTAAGCGCTGGGTTCATATGTCCTGCACCCGCTCCCATCTCATCATGTTTAACACACTCACACTGGGCATGCACCTGGAGCTGGTTTGTCCGTAGTTGTCATAGTTGTCGGTATATAGCCATTGTGTGTGTGTGTTTGTGTGTGTGTGTTTCCCTGTGGTGTGCAGCGTTTGTTCTTGTCACCGTTGCTCCCTGGAGAGAGTAGGTAGTTCTGGAACCTGGCCTGGCTGCCAAACACCTGTGGGTGTGTGTTAGTGTGTGTTATGTGATGAGCTGTTACAGCTCTGGAAAGCTGGGGCCTTTACCAAACACACACACACACACACACACACACACACACACACACACACACACACACACACACACACACACACACACACCCAAACACACACACACACACACACACACACACACACATTCTCCATGGGACACACATTCTTCATAGGTTTATTTTCATGCGTTCCATTTAATCCTCTTCCCTCCCGTTATTTTTGCGTGTGTGACAACATGTGTGTTTATTTTTGCCGTAGACGCTAATGTACAGACGAGCCTGTGTGTTTGCACAGTCTGGAGTGAGTGTATTCACAATATAGACACAGATGATTAGTGCTCAGTTAAAATATTTGATAATTAGACAGAGTAGAAGCACAAGAACGCACATTACTTGTAGGTTCTGCAGTGAAACTTCGCTGTCTGTCTTCATCTGCACCTCAAACATGAAACAGAGGATGTGATACCAGGGCGCAGTTTAAACCGGAACATCCCCGTTGCCTCATCAATGTAGTAAATTGTCTCTAACTTTTTGTAGTCTTGAGTGATTGCATAACTTGTTCTCGTCGTTTTTCTGCACTCGGCTCAAAGGTGGGGCCGTTTGTGTCGCTTATGGACTCCAGAATGTGTGGATGCCTCATCTAGAAGAGGTGACCCATGAACCAGAGGTTTACAAGGACCTGCTGATGTGTGTTTAAGGTGCATTCAACTGTGTTAGTTTGAAAACGTAAGCAGATTAACCAGAGATCCGTGAGCTTAGGGTGTTTTCATATCATATCAACATTCTTTGTTTTTTCTGTTGTGTTTCGTCACAGTCTAGAAACTGGGACTTAATTTTGTGCATATTTTTCACAATGGGAATCAGAAACTAATCTTAAATCTGATTTGTGTGTCTTAAAACCTGCAGAAACCCAGAATTATGATGCCGTTTTTTTAATCTTTCCCCCCCCCCGACAAACAGCTTTAAAAGCTTTAAAATATTCAAGTTGAGAACAGCATTTATTTCTCCCTTTATTCCTATGAACTCATTCGCATAATGTAATCACACACGACCCATTAGTAGATGCTATTGCCATTCCGGTGAATCAAATGTCTTTTGCTCTTCTCATCACAAATTGATTTAAAAAACACCAATAAATCTTTTTGTTGTGTTCTGAACAAATCAGCCTCTGAAGCTCAAGAACTTTAGGAAAATCACATCAAGTATCTGAGTCCTTCTTTATAGAATTGTTTGTTAAAATGCCACCCCCCCCCTCCTCATGGGACATCTTGGCGTTGTATAACTGGATGTCTTCCTTTGGAAGGAAACGGTGTCATTTCCTCCTCCGGGCGAAGGAGGGCAGAAAGCAGGAGCGATGTTGTAAATACAACAGACGTGCATACATACAGACTTTGAAACGTACACATGCCTCGGTCGATACGATAAGCTATGGCCTCATTTATCCCCCTGTAATGCTGTTATATTATGGTCTTGTTCCGGTTGTTGCCTGGTAACAGTCATTTCCCCTGTGGTCGTCACAGCAGTGGTTGCTATTTGCAGCCCTGTTGCTCAGCTGCTGTGACCATGCCTAATAACTCATTGTTTTCCTGCTCTGCTTCAGAGTGCTGCTGCGAGTCTACAAGCCCCATCGACATTGTTGAAGTGACAAAGTCCATTCGTTGGAAAAGATTTAGTGCTTTGCTGCAGTAACCCTGAACGGTTCAGCCAATGACGTGCGAGCAAATCCAGATCCCAGAATAACTGCTGTTGATGAGAGCTTGATTTCTGACACGGTGACAGTTTTTGGTTTCAGTTAAAGCTGGTACGGTTCCCTTTAAATTGAAGAACATGTCATCCCCACCTGCAGGAAGCTCCATCTATGACCCGAATTGAAGTGTAGAAGGAGTTTGCATGTGGTTTCCCATCTGTGTGAAGCGGTTTCTCTGTGAGCAGAGAGGCGGGCGTCACGTCGTCTTCAGTGTTCGACAGATATCAGTATAATGAGCACAGGATGCATCGTCCTGATCCTGCAGGCAGATGTTTATGGGCTTTGTGAAAGAAAGACCGATTCGTCTTTGCTAACACACTTTTTATAGCCGTGTCACATCTGAATCACGTTGCAGAATTGCAATAAAGTTGTCATAGTAACAGGCCTACAGCACATCTTATGGGATCTCAGGTTATTGCTTTTGTATTTAATTATGCAAATGAGACGTTATATAAGGAGACATCCTACACTGATGTTCCGTTTTGTGTTTTTTTGAATAGTTTGTAAGTTCTTCATTAATATTTCTTTGGTTTCCTTGGCTGCTCTTTCACTGAGTAATGACAGAAGGAAGATGGAACCTGAGGAAAAGGAAGTTTGTGTGGTGGAATCAGTGGAATGACTGGAAGTACATTAGAAAAAAAACACGTTTGGCAAAACTTTAAATTTAGCTCCTGGATATATTGCAGCGTGTTGGATAACCAGGATAAAGATGTGGAGCCCAGTTGACCGACCCGGACAGTTTTACGTAACCTCTTTGTTCACCAGAACCATTTTGAGCTCCTTTTTGAGCCCCGTCCATCCCACACCCCGACCTCGCCGCCGACTGCTGGGCGACACACACACGCCGACCAACTCCCAGGCTAACCTTTCCCGTCTCTTTCCTCTCCGCAGGGCTCCAGAGATTATTTTGGGCTTGCCATTTTGCGAGGCCATCGACATGTGGTCCCTGGGCTGTGTGATCGCTGAGCTCTTCTTGGGCTGGCCGCTGTACCCTGGAGCGCTGGAGTACGACCAGGTAACACCCCCCGTCTCGCACGTGCAACAAACGACACACTACAGCATCAAACTCATGCACATACTCTAAAGAAGGGAAGGAGAGACCTTGAAGATGCCCCTCCCTCCCCCTTGTTTACCTGAGGGACCCACCAGTGTGTTCATTACATAGTTAACCCCTTATTTGTTGCTGCTGCCTGATCTCCGTGTCCTGCTGGAGGAATGAAGTCCAGACAAATCCAGCATGAAATCCACGTAATGCTAATCTGATCTGAGTGAATCAGGAAATGGCTGTATGTGATTATCTTCCCACAGGGTTGTGTGGTCTAAACTACACAACTGGGACTTGAAACCGAGTCCCCTGGCGAGGGAGAGGGAGCATGGGAAAAGGCCCACACTGCATTCACAGAGCAGACCAGGATTACCCCGTGTTTGACTCCAGTTAGACTTATGGCGTGTTGAGACATCTTGAAGTAGAGGAGCTCGATCGCCCTGGTTTTGTCCTGTCTTACATCAGGAGAAAACAAGACCTTTAGTACGCGCTTAACGCCATCTTTTACCTTTTAAGTACTTGACAGCTTTTATGGATGCAGTTTCCAGCAAGTGTCTGTGTTTTTGGGAGGTTTTCTTGTTTGTGTTTGCGCTGAGGTGTCACATGTCCTGCGGCAGCAGCAGTCATCAATCAAGACGTCAGGGGCGAGAGAGCCTCACCGTTAAGGGGATGCCGAGACAGTCACGCTCACGTGGGGGGTGTCCGGTGTCATGCCAAGGATCGCTGCAGTTCTACCCAGCACAGCAAAACGTATTTATAAGTAAAGGTGCACGGTCAGATGAAACGATGGGTACTGGATATTAGAAAAAGCACATCTTTTGCGTACATGGTCTGTGCCAAGCAACACGGAGGGTTATGACCTGAGGTGTGAATCACAAGGCACAGGAAATGCCTTCCATTCTTCTGGTTAATGGTATGAGCAGATGACAAAGCTCAGTCTGCACACAGTGCTGCAGTCAACGTAAGAGTTTACAACAGGGTCGTTCACAAATTGCTTGAGATAATGCCGATGGGGGATTCTCTCCATCCGCCCACACCCCTCAAAACAGCTCCAAGTCAGCTGATCGCCTACTCCTTTCCTGCAAGACATTTTCTCACTCTGTTGCAAAGTTAGGAAACTTTTAATTCGGACAGGAGCTGAAGACGAACCGTTGCGTCGACTCAAGTGATGTTTCACCAAAAAGATGGTGATCAGGCAACGGGCTGTTGAAAATATGGAGGCTGTTTGTTACCTGCCATTCTGATTGGTCGCTTTGTGCAGTCACGCATTCCCACAATCACTGCAGGGTGTCCAGTGGTCATGGGATTTCTGGAGCATCATGCGCCGTCTGCTTTTCCTTCTCTTGATGCATTTTTTTTTCAGTTATAATCAGAACATTGAGTTCAGTAAATGGAGAGTTTGACATTTCTGTTAACTGAGGAATTCCGTCCTCCTTTCTGTTCTACTTTCTCAAAGCTCTGGCCTGCGTTTTTGCATGTGTTTCTTACCGAGGCGGTCGCATCTGGGTTGTTTTGCGTGTTCAGACCATTTGTTCAGACCGTTTGACGCAGGCTGTGGTCATGAGATTTACATCAGGAACTGAGACAATTGAACCTGTGTCAAAATGCTCAAACAATGAAATTAAAGACATGAGTTTAGTCAATCCGATGGATAAAATTCCGTGAAGGTTCACATTCTCTGTGTCAGTCTGAACATTTTCTTTGCTGGCGTTCCCCTTTAGTGGAGGCCACATCAATACGGATCGTGTTTTCGTCAGTAGCAGACCATCTGTGTCCTTTCCAAGTTTGTCAGCAACCCCTGACTTCCTTTTCTGTTTGTGTGACTTGTTTCCTTCATCTGCTGTGAAAGACTCCATCTGTCTGGCAGAGCTTTAAGGCTTTGACTCTATTAGATAAGGATCAACTTTGACACAGACTGTTGGACAAATTCCAGAGAGAGTAAACATGCATACATGAACGTAAGGCAAGGTTTCATTCATCACTGCAGACATGGGGGATAGTTCTCTGATAAAGTTCAACAAGCTTCTGATGTCAGCTCACAACTGCTTCAGAATGCGTCCGCTGTATGACATGAATAAATCGCATTCCAGCTGATGATCTTATTCTCCAGAGCCGTCCTCTGTTCTCTCCGTGCCTTCCTTCCATTTCGCCGGCGCGCTGTTAGTTTTAACCTTCCGTTTCTTCTCAGATCCGGTACATCTCTCAGACTCAGGGCCTGCCTGCCGAGCATCTGCTCAACAAGGGGACCAAGACCTCTCGCTTCTTCTCCAAAGAGTCCGACTCGCCCTACGCCTCCTGGAGACTAAAGGTACCTGCGCAAAACACGCCAAATACACACAAAAATCAACCGTACATCGTCAGCAGTCGCCCGGTCTTACAGTCACACACATGCAGAGATATCGTTTGTATTAAAACGTATGAAGTATGAAAAGTATGAGGTGGAAAGTGCTGAATATGCTTTCTAAAACAGGACAGAGTCTGCAGATCCTGAGGAAAGCTATAGGAAATGTGAGGTTGTGTTTAGATGACCTGTTGAGCTGACACAACATCATTCTGCACCAATCATTACAATCCGCTGTTTTTGCTCGGAAGAGCCTGTCAGCCAAGTCACAATGACACGGAAGCACATAGTTGAGTCATTTGGCCTGTGTGTGTCGGATTGGACTTTTCATTCTTTATCATTTAGCCGTGACAAACCCGCTGGAGGAGATGTTTATATCACCACCCGCCCCTAAATGTTTTACTCCTTATCTTTCTGTCCCTCCAGACGACAGAGGTGCACGAGAAAGAGACGGGACTGAAATCCAAAGAGGCCAGAAAGTACATCTTCAGCTGTCTGGATGACATAGCACACGTGAGTCCCACCCTCCCAAATGACTTCCCTCCCATCCGTCCCGTCACAAGGCGCTGAGCACTGCTGAGCACCATCCTGTGTGTCTTCAGAGTGTGTGAGGCGAACTGCCATCACACTGGTGTGTGTTCTGTCTCCGTCCCCCAGGTGAACCTGGTGCTGAGTCCCGACGGCAGCGACATGCAGGCAGAGAAGTCCGACCGGAGGGAGTTTGTGTCGCTGCTCAAATGCATGTTGCTGATCAACGCCGAGGACAGGATCGTTCCCTCCATTGTCCTCAATCACCCCTTCCTCACTATGACTCATCTGCTGGACTACCCACACAGCAACCAGTAAGGCTGCTACAGCACACGCGTGTTTCCTGCTGCAGCAATGTGCAAAGCACTGTGTGATCGTTTACTCAGCATTTTTTTTTCGCCCTTACTCAGCTTGATTGATTTTTCTTTGACTCCAGTCAATACCCTCATCTCTTCCTCTTTCCATGAACAGCTTATTATTTTAACTTCCTCCTTCCTGTTGCTTTTTAGCTTTTGTTTATTGGCCATGTTAGCCCGATCCAAAACGACACTTTCACCGTCAATAAAAGCAGTTTAAAGTAATATTAATGGTTTAATGTCAGTATGGGGAGGGTTCATAAACATTTAAATTACCATAAATAATAAAATAGTTTGTCACTATATAGTGGAATTTTTCTTTTTGTGGGTGGTCCTGGAGCGCATTAACTGAGTAACGAGGGATCGCTGTATTTCAAAATGTGTTCTGAAGTCTGTTTTTGTCGTTTTAATTAACGGCGGCACTGTGCTGTTGTTGGGTTATAAGAACACGTCTCCTGTGATTCCCTCCAGCGTGCAGTCGTCGTTCCGGATCATGGACATGTGCCACCGGCCCACCAACGCAGTTTTTGATGCTCTGAACCAGAACACCATTCATTTCCCCAGACCTCCTGTAGCTCCTGCTGCCTCCACTGGCCTCCCTCTGGGATACAGCAACATACCAGTCCACACTCAGGTGAGAGTGTGTGTGTGTGTGTGTGTTTCACTTTTGTGATTCTGATTAAGTCTTCAACAGCAGCACTGGATTGCATCAGCAGAAAGTTTCAGACACTTCGTCTCTTTGTCCTCTACTTTAGTAACTCAAACAAAAGGGGCAAAAATGTCTTCCATCGGTTACATAACTATTCTCTAGGCTTTTGACTTAAAATCGCCCTCTTCAGGTGAGAAGGTAGTATAACAGAATGTTGTAGTTTGTGTCTCGCCTGGCTCTTTATTTAATTTCTGCGTTATTTTTCTCTTCATTTCTTTCTTCCCTCCTCCTCCTCCGCCTCTCCCCACTTTCACTCTTTTTTCCAGACCATAAACCAGTCGGGTCCTTCAGTGTTGCATCCTGGGATCGCTCTGGCTCCTGGGAGCGGTCAGTTTGGGTGCAGTGACTCATTCCCCCCCGCCCTTCTGCTTTGTCCTCCCACCATGCAAGGTTTGTTGACCGCGTGTTGCTTTGGATAATGACATGATGTTTAAAAAATCATTTTGATTTCATAAACTTTTTCTTAAGTTAAGTTGCAGTTCTTGTCCTCCACCAATGAAGTGAGGGGAGGAAAGGCTTCTGTTTATTTTGTGTTTTTAAGTATTTTTTATGCAAACATTGTATATTTATTCTGACTGTGAGTCACTTGGAATAAACGTTTCCATCGCTTCACCAAGAGGCCACAAAACTCAGCCATGATTGTTTTATGTTCTTTAAGGCAACCTCAACCAGCCTGGAGGGTATTCTGTTCCCATGGTAACTCAAGCCCCTCCCATACAGCCCTTGCCAGTCAGGCCAGGTGTAATAGCTCAGGTAAGACAGCCACCAGAACACGACTTCTCCGTAGCACCGATCGTCGCTCTGGGTTCGACTAGTCTCCCTGCTGTGTCCCTGCAGCAGGCGTGGTCCAGCAGGGGGCAGCAGCTCCTCCTCCCCGCAGCATGGCAGCAGATGACTCCAGTGGGTCCTCCTCCCTCACACCCCCCTCCACCACCCCCATCCTCCCTCACCAGCGACAGCACGGCTGGCCCACAAAGGATCAGCGACTGGGGGTGAGTCACCCAAAGCCAGCGCCGGGGAAACCCCCTGTTTTAAGACTTGACCGACTCAAGAAGTGTTTTTCAGTCAGCAGGGAAGGAATGAAACCGGTTAACCGTCAGCTTTTCTCTCTAACTTTGTCTAAAATGGATTACCTCCATGTATGTGAACATTAAAATTGTATGCAAAGAGAAGTTTAACATTTCTTTCATTACTGTAAAGTTTTCCATTTCTCCTACACGTATTTTGAGTTTTTTGTCCTCTTCATACCGTCACAGGAAAGTGCGTTCCCACAACAGCCTTTTCAATTCAGTGATGCAACAGCCTCTCTTGACCAATCAGATGCCATCCCTCTCTGCCCATCAGCCAATCAACATTGGCATAGCTCATGTTGTGTGGCCCCAACCAACCAATAAAAGGAACAGACACGGGCACAACAGGTGAGATTCAGCTTCTCCGGTTGAATGGATAGATAGATTATAGATGGATCATAGATGATAGATCGATGGATAGATGAATACATAAATGGATACCTCATTTATCCCAGAGGAAATTGCGTCTAACATCACCTGTTGGGTTTACAGGAACCTGTCCCACCACAACAACGTCCACGTGTCGACGTGTCTCACCCCCAAGATGGCCGATGTGGTTGGACAAGCAGCAGCACGACAGGGGCAGCCTCAGAGGGAGGTGCCTCTGGTGGAGACCAGTCGGCCTGAGGTTCAACATGCAGACGAAGAGGAGGAAGAGGAAGTAGAGGAGGAAGTGAGCTGCTTCAGGGACGTGGCGCCAAACGGTAACAGCCGGCATGACGGGCCCGGTCAGCAGCAGCGAGACGTGGCGGTTCTGATGGGCGACACGCCGAGCCCTGCTCCCAGCGTGATCAGCATCCACAGCGACGCCACAGACGGAGAAGAAGAGGAGGAGGGAGACGATGAAGACCCTCATCTGAACGAGTGAGTAGCGTCAAAGAAAAACGGACGTCTGAGAACATCCAAAACGGAGAGAAAGTTGGAATTCAGATTCCTCAAAATTATAATCCAGAGGTGAAAAGTAAACCTGGGTTTGATGCTAACCTGTACTTTGTGTGTGTGTGTGTGTGTGTGTAGGTGTAAAGAGGAGTGTGTGTGTGAGGCCTGCAGAGACACCAGTGTGTCTATGGAGCGAGTGTGTTCCCTCAGCAGCCCTGACAGCAGCCTCAGCACCAGTTCCTTCGCCTCCAACTCGCTGCAGTCCAGTCCCTCCGTGTCTCCGTTGAAGAGACCCAACAGGTAGTTTTGGCGGCGGCGGCGGCGTCTTCGGTTCGGATCCGCTCAGCAAACGGACGCCCAGTCACCCCGCTGTGTTTTCTCTCTCGTGCTCAGCATGTCGGAGGACGACGGCCACGAGAGCGGCTGCGACACGGTGGAAGGCTCCCCGGTGTCCGACACGTCGGCCTCCCCGCGCGGCGACGGCACCTACCGTTACCTGGACAACGGTAACCACGACAACCGCCCGCCTTTGGGATCCATGGTCGCGCCGCGGCCTTCTCCAGCGGGGCAGGGCAGGGGTCCACGCGGGGTCCGGACTATGGTGGTCCCGCCCATGAGGGTGCAGAACAACAACACTCAAGGGAAGGAGGAGCGCGTCCAGAGGAGAGGTGAGGGGGGGGGGTGACGGAGTGGTTGTTGGTTCTACCTGCACTGATCGCTCACACAGGTGAGAGTAGAGGAAGAGTCGCTGACGCTGGCGTGTCCTGCCTCCTGTCATGTGTTCTGTCACCCGTGCTTTGGCGGTGTCTGCTTCACAGGTCACGTGGAACCAGCGGGGGCTTGCCACCCCCTCATGGGTCACAGAGGCTTCAACAGGTGATCAAGAGGGACAGACACAGACGGGCGGTGTTCACCAATACCTCAAAAGATGCATCCATAGATGGCAATGCTAACATTGCCCAAGACTCCCTTTTTCTGTGGCTTTCCCTCCATAAAAATAGAAGTTTTCCTTTAGGAAAGTTTCCAAAGAGCAAATACAGATCCGTCTTCTCAGACGTGCGGATTGATGGGATGGTGATGGGGGGGGGGCTTTAAACACCTTCAGCAGCTGTAACCCGGTTGTTTTGGGGCGCTGTGCAGAAAGAACAAAATGTCGCTCCCTTCACCGGAACATCGACTTCCCTTCTCAGCGAAGGTATTTATTTCCTGCTAATCCCTAAGGCGACCTCATCAACCCATCAAAAGATAATCTTCACTGCTGGTTAAGCTCTGAAAACAGATCCCTTGTGGTTTCGATATCCCCGTCACACCTGCATCGGCGAGCCACATGCGATTCCTCTCAGCTGTGAAAGTGGAGAGAAAGGTGGATGCATTTCCTTCTGGTATTGAGTCACAGCCCGTGATTCCTCCGCTGCTTCTTTCCGTATAATAACAGTTGCTCCCGAGGCACTGATCTGTGATCAGTTTCACCGTTATCTTGTTCTCAATTGCTAATTTTAAAGTGAATTATGAACTGATACAGATCAGAGTCCAGGCATCAACTTTGCCCCTCAGGTGGTTTTTTTTTCTCCTTCTTGAGTGTTTCCTCAACTCTACAGATTTTATCGTCTCATTTTTGTTGCTGTTACTGAAAATAAGGCCGAGACACGTTTGATCGTTGAACGGCAGCAGAACTTTTCATTTAATCTGCACATAAAATGCACACAACTCATTCGAAGCAGGTGCGTTTCTCGTATCCTCTGGGGTCGCTGCCCTTCTTCAGTGTGACTCCTCTTCCTCCCAGACTGGAATCACGCTTCTGCACGACTTCTCTGTATCCAGAGTGAAGCCGATCCAGCGCGGGTGCAGACGGAGCGAAACACGTCCACCGCCGGTTGTTGCGTTAATGTGTTCCGGAGCTAATCCTCTCCAGATTAGTGTCTCATGCTCTGCTCTTGAGATCTTGTTCCGTCTCCAGTTTTGCCTCTGTTTTCTTTGAATTTGAGTTTTGTCTGTGAAAATCTTTCTCCGTATTACAGTCTGACAAAAAATATTTTCGGATAAATCCGATCTCGTGGCGCGTCGGACGTCAGTCTTCGGTGTCCTGGCTGTGATCACTCCAGACGGTTGGTTGTGGTCTTCCTCAGCCTTCGTTCCTGCAGGTCTTACGTCTCCAGATCAACGCCCTCAACTGACTGTCTTCTGTCTCCTCTCTGCCCCCCCCAGCCTCAGAGTCCTGGTCCCGGTCCAAAGGGCGCTCCAACCTCGCTGGACAACACAGCACCCCCTCGTCCGTCCCCCTCCTCCCTTCCGGCCCCCCCCTGTCGCGGCAGCAGAAGGTGTTGGGGCAGCAGCAGCACCCTCTGGTCGTTGGGCAGGTCCGTTCTTATTCTTTCTCTGGATGGGGGTGGGGGGGTGGGGTTGTTTGTTTGTCCTGTATCTTCACCTGTTAACTCTTTCCCCCCCTCCCAGGTGCAGCCGTATGGTTCAAACCCCACCCACAAAGAGTGGAACGGCAACTATGGACCCCTGCGACCGCACGCCTTCATCCCCCCCACTGTCCAGACCCACACCTTCACCCACCTGCCCCACAGCAGCCCCACCCACACTTCAGCCGCCCCCCACGCCCCGGGCCTGCCCGCTCACACCCTGCTGTCTATTCCTCCCAGCGGCCCCCTCCCCACTGCTCACCACCCCCACCCTATCCTGCCCTCTCGCCCTCCTCCCCCTCTCCTCCAGCACAGCTACAGTCTCTCCCACACCCAGGGGGGCACTATAGTCCACCAGGTGACCCTGGGCATCAGCGCCCACCCCCACCACCCTGGTCACCCCGCTCCCCACCCCCACAGGCTCCTCCCTTCTCCAACCATCCACCCTCATCCCCAGGCTGGCTACGCCCACCACCCTCACCAGTTCAAGCCTCCGTTCCCCCCTCCCCATCCTTACTTGGCCTCCCCCGCCGCCTTCAGCGGCTTCCCCCTGAGCCCCACCAAGCTCAGCCACCACCCCCAGTTCTCCTACATCTGAGGGGCGGGGCGGGGCTGCAGCAGCACCACCTCCTCCCGCGGAGGGGCAACGCCAAATGGATGGGGGCGGGGACTTGGGCAGGAAGAGCCAGCAGCAAAGCACAACACGGACACCTGTGACCGCGGCGATGACGAGCGGAGCTTCATCAGAGGGGGTGGGTGGGGGGGGGTCACCACAGCGAATCCACAAACGACGGGGACGAAAAGGTTTTCGTCCTCCGCACATTTCCTGGCGTCGCGTTTCGGCCGGAGTCCAATCGGATCGGATCCGAGGCTGGTCATCGGCCGTCGCCGTCGACGCCGTCCGGGCGCTCGGCCATCCCGTTCCTTCCCTTTTATCGCCGTTGCCTTGTAGCGCGTGCTCGCCGGTCGGATCTGTTTCTAAAGCCATCCCAGTGTGTTTTTCTAACCAGGAGCGAACTCGTCTTGGAGGCGGAGCTCAGCGCCGCCGCCTCCCAGTGCCTTAAAGCAGAGTCTCTGACGTTACTTCAGGAGCTTATAGATTGTACATTTAAACGGGCTTGCAGCACTTAATTTTCAGACTCTGAATATGACGGGCTTGTTGGATAGATCGAGGATAACGCTTGTGATCATGTTTGAATATTAAATGTCGGACTTCAGCTTGATTCTTTGATTGGTATGGATTTCCTTTAGCTTGAGGATGCACATTTAGGGCTTTGACTGAATGAGCTTTTAATGTACATATAGAGGGATTTGATATTTTGATAATCGATTTCTATTCACTATAGTACTTAACTCACAACAGTATTGTCACTGTTTACTGTAACTGCAATACAATCTAGATCGCCTCTGGGTTGCTGTGTTTTCTTATTTTTTTGTGTTGATGCGTTTTGTTGTGTTTTTAGATTTAAAAAAAAAATTTTTTTGGGGGGGGGGGGGTGGCATAGATTAAACGCAGTTTTCTGTTTTTACTTCTAAATGCTTCTCAGTGTTGAGATATCCGTGCGAGACGAACCTTCTTGTTCATGTATTGAAGCCTGTTTTCTCAGTTTTAATACATTCCTTCAGGGTGGATGCGTAGCCTTGAGATTTATCGTGTCGTTTTTTTTTTGTTTTGTTTTTTTGGTCTCCGGTGTGTCGTCGCGTTGTGTCTTTAGTCGTCATATCCGCTGGTATTTTACTGCAATCAGCACCAAAGACTGTTCATTAATCATTTCTGAAGCATGGTCGATATTATTTCTCCTTTCACCTCCAGCATATTGTTGCAGTATCAATATTGGAATATATTGTGAGATCTCTATTTTAAAAATGAGGTTGAGGTTTTTATTTTTCTGAGCTATGTTTGGCAAATCGTATTTGGAATGTATAGATAATAAGCTGCTATGTACTGATTATCTGCCACTTCGTAGCTGTGAATTTAGAGGATTAATCTCATTCTGGCCTGCATTCTCTCTTTGTATTGTAGTTCTGTCGACTAGATACAATAGAAGTGGGTTTTATTTTAAAGTATATTGAATGCTATTCCTATATAATAGTGCCTCTGTATATTGGCTTTGTTGTTTTGAAGTGATTGTAAACTGCTGTAATGGAAGTTTTCTTCTTTTTTAAAAAAAAAAAATTCTGTTTTTTGCTTTTTTGATGTGTGTGTGTGTTTGGTTGCATGTGTGTGTGTTTGTGTGTGCGTGTGTGTGTGTGTGCACTTAGAATCAGTATTTTAAACGTAGGCTGGGTTCACTATTGGATTCTGTAATCGGCGTGTCGTTGATGTTTTACTGTTTTTTGGGTTTTTTTTGGTTTTGCCTGCGTCATCGCGCCGTGTCGGAGACTCTTCGTACTGTACAACTAGTGCCTTCCTTCAAACGAGCGGCGAGCCGGTGACGTCCCGTTTCAGTAAAATTATCAACTAATTAATTCGGAAGGGGATCGGAACCTATTTTTTACATCTCAAAACACACAGAGTGGTTTTGTCCGACGAGGTCTGAAAACAATCTTTTCACCGAAATCCTAAGAAAAACGTAGTCAGGGAAAGTTGTGGGGTTTTTTTTGTTTTTTTTCTTTGTTTTAATCTCACCAAGAACGCCGTGCAGCTCCCAGAAACAGAGCCTGAATGGATTTAGAGCAAAGCTTTATTCTCACACCGTGAATGTATTTTGCAGAACTTTTTTTTTTACATTTTTTTTTTATCCTTTTGCTTTGCAAACGTTGTTATTTGTGGCATTTCTTATGGCTACACAGCGTGTTCTCTCATTTTGTGACTGGTGTGCCGGTCGGTCCTGTATGCAGCTGTTTACCATTGGTTGATGACGTCACGCTTTTCAATCAGGGGCTCTTTCAAAAGGCTTTATATTGATCACACGTCAAGTCCAAAGCTGTCCCATCCTTATCTATGGAAGTGTAACGCTGTCGCTATCGCAGAAATATTACTCGGAGAAACTTCTCTGGTTTGGACAAGACCCTCCTCGGAGGTCTCGTCTGAAGGATCTTGTGAAAACGAGGCCAGTTTCTCTTTATTAAGAAAACCAAACTTTTTTTTTTGTTTTTTTTTGTCCTGATGGCGGCAGAACGCTGCGTCGTTCATCTGCTTCACATGACATTGTAAAGGTGTTGCTATGTCATTTGTAACGGTGGTTGTATTTATGCACTCGTCTGATCTGCTACTAACGTTCACCGTCCTCACGCCAGCGAGAGGACGGCCGCCGTCGGTCCCTGTGGGTGTCAGAACGTTCGGCCACCCGGTTCGCCCCAGTTTTATTACCAAAGTCGCCCAGATTTAAAGCTCAAGGTGAAAGCTTGTAAAATATTACAACTTGAAGTCACAGTTTTTAAAAAAAAGAAAAGAAAGAGCAGCTAAAATGGAACAAAAAAGTTCACGCCAGAAGAATCTTCAAGTTGATTCTGGTCCAGAAATAAAGGTTAATAAATCATAATAAATAATAAATAATCTCTTTGTTTCCAGATCTTCCAGATCTAGGAGTTTAAGTCTTGGCGGAAAACAGAACCGTTTGTCTTTAAAGCGTCGCAGATGAAGCTGCTCTGTGATTCCTGTTGAACATCAGGGCCGAACGTCTCATTTAGATACTGGGTTGGGGGGAAAAAAAAGAAGCTATATCTGACTCCTAACGACACGTTTTCCTTTATTTTGTTTTAACCACAACTATTATCAGGTTGGCATTTATTGTATTTAGACACAAATATGTAGACATGATTGCTAAATCGAACCTGTTACTGTTTAAATGTGTAGATCCGTGTGGCTTCATGATTTTACATGTTAATTTTTTTTTCTTAATGCTACACTAGTTTTGACATGTAGCAACTGCACTGTGCAATATTCAGCAACACGAGGACTGGGGAAATGATAATTGTGTGGATGTAATAATGCGTCTCTACCAGTTTGCTGTCGTTTTCCCCCCCTTGCTCTCGTTCTCAGTGAGTTTCAGTGTGACCAAGCCTTATGTTCTTTGTCACAAAAAGCGGGTTCCTTCTTGGTGACTCTTATTGGTGAGTGTCAAATTATAAATTGATGGTGTACTATGTCAAGATTAACTTTGAATTAAAAAAGATCTTTTGCTTCAGTCACTGTTGTCACTTGTGCGACTGTTTCATTGTGAACCGGTTTATTCACCTTCAGCAAAATTACACATTTAATAACTGATACAGAGGCAGGCAGAGAAATAAACTTAGCAGTGGAGGACAGGACTCCACCTTTTATGATATTGCAGTCAATTAAATCCACAAAAATGATTATCTTATGAATACTATGAATAGAAATGGATCAAGAACGGCTTTGACTGTTACGAATATCCATTTTAAAACCCATCTGTCAGAACAATAGCGACCTGTTGAAGCAGCGCAGAATGAGCTGCAGTACCGGACATGAACAGCAGGTGGCAGCAGCGGTACAACCTGAGGGGAGGGAGGAGAGAGGAGTGAGGCTGATGGAACAGAGTGTACCGGTACCTGAACAGAAGAGACAGACTAGTAGTGAACAGAACCATTATCCAGAACCAGGTCAGACTCGTTAGTTAAATGAGAGAAAGAGGCTTAAATAAAACATCTGGAAACCGGAAAAGTCAATATTCCAGCCTCATAGGCTTCACTGGAGCACTGCAGAAAATGCAGGTCAACGTATATACGCCAACTGACAAGTGATTGATTATATTTAAAACTACAAAAACCGAGTAAATCATTACAAATTTTAGCTCTGATTTCGATCGGCTATTCCCATATTCTCAAACTTACTGGGGTAAAATTCTGAGGGCCTGTCACTTCTCCTTGGAGAAGATGTCAATCCCACCATGAAAGCTGTGAATTGGGATCACCTGGGGGGCTTCTCCTTCCTCTGGTTCCCCCTCCTTCTAACATTAATGAACCTCTGTGAGAAGAGAAGCGGTTAATTGGAACACCTGAAGTCACTTCTTTCTGTTGTCTAAAGAGAAATGCACCTGTGGAGGTTTTTAATATTAACTGCTGTTTTTGAACACTGGTATCACCCTAGGCTAATCACTTGCACATGTTGCTTCCTTTTACCAGGAGTGAAAACAGAATTCTAATTGTCTAATTAATATTCTGGTCACGAGCATAGAAATATTACAACAGCAGCACGCCACCAGGTTCCACAGGTACAGAGGAACTGCTGGATGATTCTGGTTCTGGAGGCGATAGAAGAAAATCTCTCCCCACTGACCTCGCTCATGTGGTAACAAGAATCTCTGCATCACACCAGCCTCAGGAAACACCTTGTCTTTGAGAAAAGTTCGAAAGAGAACAATTTATTTTGCAGGTTGTTGTTCTGGATGTCTTAAGATAGTGGTTGTCTCTCAGTGGAGAACCTCCAGCCCTCTAAAATTCCCATTATGTGTGGGCTAATTAGTGGAAAACATTTAGTGGATGTCAGAAGGTTTTGTCCATTTTTAAGATTACACTATTTTTTAGTTGAAAGCCTCCAGTGTGTTTAGGTTGCACCGGTGTTTATGCATATAATCCTTCTTTTGAAGTAAATTGGTCACAGAGGGAAGGTGGACTAATGAATATTTTTTTGCAGGTGGGGCTGACACACTCTTTTGTACTTCCTCTACATCCTCATCCTCCACCAGAGACTGCCTGCTGAACTCAGATCTACCCAAACCCACCCAGGAGCAGCGCTGGCATCACTTCCTGCCGTGATTTGATTGTTTCCTTGATTGAGTCCTGCTTCTCTTGCAGGGAAAAGTACATTTCTGTCTGTCTGCTGGCCTGATTATATAAAAACTAGTGAACGCAATGTCGGTCACGTGAGAGGAAAGAACCAATTAGAATTAGACTGAGTCAATTCAGAGAAAGGGGCGGAGTTTGCTTTCATTTATTTATTTATTTTTACTTTAAATTAAATAAATGTCTTTTTTTTTGTGCTTATTCATTCGAATAAAAATATATCTAATTTGTTGTGTTTTTCTATCCTTTAAAATTCAACTTGCTCTTTGTTTTTATTGTATTAAATTCCACCACATCCAGCCTGTAGTATCTGTGTGTCTTAAAATCCACCACAATCAACGACTCGAAGGCGTTTATTGTGAAAGGAGCTGCCGCCGCCTTCCGGCTCAGCGCGTCTTGACGCAGCGCTCGGCGCGGATGGAGAGCGCGCTGCGGTCTCAGTCGGGACAGACTTCACGCCGGAGCAGACACACGGAGACGCGCAAAGGAAGAAACGTCTTTGTCTTGCCGGATCCCCCGCAGCCTCCAGCGGGGCTCATGGAGAGCGGAGCCCCGCTTGTCCGCACCGGGGGCGCGTTGATCGGATGCCTTTCACCAGACCAGCGCCGTTAAATGCTTTCCAATCGGGATTAATTGGCTGACCAATGGCTCCCAAAGATGCGCTCCTCTCCAGCAGCAGCGGCAGCACCAGCCCCGGGGTTGGAGTTGTATGTAACGAAGGAGACCGCTGGTCCTGCTGGCCGACGGCATGGATCCTGAATACGGAAATGGTGTCCGTCATTTCGCCGAGAAAGGGGAAGAGGACGCGGGCGCTGGAATGGATGCTGGCGCGGGGTTGGATGACCGTCGGCGCGGTGCTGATGCTGATGATGCAGAGCTCCTTAGCCGTTAACGGTAAGACCCCACACCGCAAACACTACGCGACCAGCGAGCTGATGGTCGATGAATTCTTAGACTCTCTATAATACCATCATAATTTTATCAACACAGTTATTTATTAGTCTGTTTAGGAGCAGAGGCTTTAATTAGACCCCATTAGAATGAAGTGACTGCTGCCTTTGTGGCGCGTCCTGAGCGGCTTTACGATCTCCGATGGATTGTTCTGTTCACAGCTTATAGGTTTTTAATCCTTCTGATTGATTTGCTCGGATATTACATTGTTTGACGTGTATTTAAAGTGTCTACGCGGTCGCACGTCCCCAGACGCGCCATCAGGGCGCACCGTGCGCCGCAGCGCTGCGCAGCCACAACACGCTCACCACGGGCCCTTCTCCCCGCCAAGGAGGAAAGTTTTTATTCATTCATGGAGCACTGAGACCTCGAACAATCTTCACAGGGGACGTTTCATAGTCGGAATGTTTTAATAATTCATTGCATCTGTCTTCACTGCCGTCAGAGGAAAGCACGGAAACAGCGAAGACGTTTCAGACATGGCTCTGAATAGACAAGACACACCAATACTCTCATTATTTATGATAATAATACAGCAACATGGAATTTATAGTTTATATTTGGATTTTATTTTAGCTATGGTTGTCTCCAGGTAATATTAACCTGATCTTTTTTTTTTTTTTTTAACTATTCTAGTGTTTGGAAGTTGCTTGACTGAACCCACACACACACACACCTTCTATTTGGCACTTATGTAATAGTGACTGGGTTTAACGATGTTGTTTGCTGATATTAGTCTTGAATGGATGTGCTCAGTATGTTTTTTCCCCCCAGCAGGTTCTCTGAATAAATGAATATCAAATGCTCATAAATGATAAACAGGATGAGAAGAAGAAGAAAGAAGAAAACATGCATGTGGTGTTGTGTTCACTGAGGTCTGGAAGTATTATTCCCTCAGACTGATGGCTCTAATTTGCTCTTCCATGGAATTTGAACCTTGATGTTGGCAGCGCTGAAAATGACATTTAAGAAAAACAAATGCCGAATGTCTCATTTCTTCCCCAGGAGTAGAACTGACTCTTGTTTTTACTCGTAATGCTTCGCAGATAACTTTGGAGGGATTTTCTGTGATCTGGTCCTCATGTGTGAGGCGTGAAGACATTTCCAGCTGTGGTGGAGGTCGGAGCTCCTCTGAGGGCCACTTTAGTGTCCATAATTTTAAGTTGTGATTAAAATGTCGAATTCATTACGCAAGCTGATAACGCATTTACATGCAAAGTCACTCAGTGTTAAACTTTCCATCTTTATCTCACAAATGGAAAACGCGCCGCCATAACCGGCGTAAACGCATGTTAAGCGCATGAGGGATGAGATTGCCAAAGTATTTGGAAAAGGAGTGTTTATCTGCCTGGCCTGGTGGCTAAATCTGGACATAAACTCTTTTAAATCACGCTGCTTTGCCACTTAAAGGGAGCTCTTCCACAGAATGGCTGGAGGAGATGTGTCTCTCCCTCCCTCACCTGGTTGCTCAAGCGTTCAGCATGTCTCAGGTCTTTGGGGGGGAAAACAGTCCCGCTCTATTTTGGTACTCTTCATTTAAAACAAAACGATATGTCACGGCGGCTGATCTGCGTGATTTATGTACGCCGGCATCAGCGTCTGCAGTCACACACACACACAAAACCAGTGTGTGTGGGAGTTTTTTTTTTTTAATAGGTCTGCAGAGATTTTCATCCTCAGTCAATAGCTGAGATCCATTGGTACATGTTGCCATGGGAACAGATCAGCAGCTAGTACTTTTCTTACTGTGCGCCTGTGTTTGTCAGTCAGGGATTGAAATAACATCTGAGTAAGTGTCAGGTCTGCTGGCTAATAATCAGCTTCCGGAGAGGAGACACAATCTGTGGGGTTTGAACTCATCAACACACAACACTGTTGTGTTCTCAGGAGCCGCTTCTCATCCATCTGCTCCACATGGACCACAAACACATGTAAGCCAGCATGTGGTGGGGTTAAAAGGAGGGGCAATAATCTGTTATCACCTGAGGACCTGATGGTTCTGTCTGTACGGCTTTTCTCTGGGTTCTCCTATACCACCACCACCACCAAAAACACAATGAACGATCGCGGCGTGAATGATCGCTCATCTTCCACATCCTCCGTGACCCAAACCTGAGGAATGAAGGTCAGTTTGTAATGTCTAAAAGTCAGAATGTTGCCCCGTCTTCATGATGAATAGAAGGACGGTGATGTCTGGTCACGCAGATGAGTACCCTGTTGATATAATTCATTAATTCACGGTAGAGATGCTGAGTAATGAAAGAGAGAAAGAAGGAAAGAGAGAGGGTCAGACTGAACGGTGATGGTGTTTCAGAGGGATCTGGATCGATGCGGTCATGTGATCTGATGACATCATAATCCAGACGGATCCAGGCAGAAACGAAATCAGCTTTTTGATTTCCGGGAAGATGACTCTGACACAACTGTGGGTTACGGCGCGTAACCAGTGAGTCATCACCTGAACTCTTAACGCACCTTTACCCTGCTGGATGCATGATGGGAACTCATCAACACAGCATCGCTCCTGCTGCATTCTGCTGGAGGCGATCATTTCTGCGTTAGCGCTCCAAGTGAGGAATATTAAGAGCGACAGAGGCAGAGTTGCGTATGCAGATCATAAATATTTCCACAGCTTGTATGTTAGGGACCTGGTTCAAATCACACGGGTAGGCAGGAGCTCTTCGGATGAACTGATCCTCCTAATCTCAATTAGCCAGATTTGGTATTCTTCTAATCTGTGGGAGCCGTGAGAGGTGGAGCGTCTCCTCCACGGTGTGTTTCAGGAAGGTTAATTATTTCCTGACAGGCTGATGCGAGAAGCACTTTGAAGAACAAATGCGTCTGCTCACGAGAACACTTCTTGTACGCTAAGCTCATCCACACGTGTGTGTGTGTGTGTGTGTGTGTGTGTGTGTGTGCACGCACCACGCTTCTCCACTTAAGTGATGTAATACGAGGACGATGCTGCATTTCAGTCACCTTGCGTTGAGCCGTGAACGTTTACATTTAAGTAGATCAATTCTTCCTTTTACATTTTTTTAAATTTCATTTTTCATTTTTTAAAGTTTTCATTGTGAGCAAAAAAAAAAAAAGAAAAAAAAAATGAAGTGAATTTATCTGATGATCCAAATGTCAGCATCAGTGTTTCACGGCTGAAATTGAATTATACGGGGAAATTGGACATTATCACTAATTCCTCCAGGCTAGAAAAAGATTTTTGCTGCAGCGAGTTGAAGTGATTTTCCAATCCTGTAGCGGATTCGTGCTTTTAGGGGGTCGTGATTGAATTTGTCAGAAAGGTTTCCGGCGTGACCTCGAGATTGAAATGATTTTCGCGACAAGTAATGAATCTAGAATGATGGCGTACGCGGCCTCACCCGGGTAATAAAGAATGGAGCGACGAGCCGGTAACCCTGGAATCGGTCGTTTCCCTCCGGAGGAGTCCAGTTGGACGAGAAGAACCTGTAGGACGGCGTGGAAAGAAATAAAATGATCCTATTGGTTAAATAAGAAGCAAAGTGAGGAAAAAATGGAAAATGAAAGACTGACCTGATCTGAAGAAGATGGAACAAAAGATGAAGAACTACTCCATCATCATCATCATCAGTGAAATTGTCTTTAAGGACACACAACAGGAGGGAGGTGAACAAAGGCGTCTTTCAGCCTTCGGCATGTTTTTTGACTCTTCAACGTGAATCCGAATTTTCTCTGCCAAAAAAAATTTGAATACAAATGAGAAACATTTCTTTTCTTTCTTTTTTTTTTTTTTGAAGTCCTTGCTCTTGTTATAAAAACCTTCGTACAATCAAAGGAATAATGGAACGCTCCTTCAGAAAGCCTCCGTGTTTTCACAGCGGGACGCTCAGACGTCCTGTTTCCACGGTGCGTCTCCATCATCTGTCGTTCCCTCTCTTCAACTCAAAGTTACACTTTTTAAAGTAAGAAAGAAAGAACTTGTGTCTTTGGGAATCCTGTCAGGTGGAAGGCCTTGGGTGATCCCCTGGGGGAGGTTGTCCACCCCCCTCCCCACACAGCCGGCTGGAGTGTTGGACAAAGAAAGAAGGGGAGGAAAGCCAGAGATGGAATGAAAATTTAATCAGTCCTTGCTTCTAAAGGATTGACTTTGGGGGGGGAGGGACGGATTTATTGCTGTTGGACTCGACTCCTTCATTCGTGTATCACCGCACCTCCTCCTCCATCACTGCACCTGTCTGTCCAAGTGTCACTTCTCTCTGTTTCTAGTGTCGTTTCTTTGGTAGTAATAACCCTCCCTCTGGTTATTTGTTAAAAACAGGAGGGCTTCTTGAAAGTTAAGACGGATTATTGTTGGATTAATGGAAGGGTTTCACCTTCAGCTGAGAGCAGCTGTTTTTAAAATGCGAGGCCAAGCCTGTCATAATTATTTGTGATTATTCCGGATAAGATGTGACCAAAACCTGGTTTTAGATGCTTCCAGTTCCCAACTGTTTCTCGCTATTTCCCGTCACTCTCCATCAAATAAAAGTGAGAAAAATATCTCAAGGCATTCTTGAAAAAATAAACAGCTCGTCTGAAACACGTGAACGCTCACGGCCCGACGGTTCTGACAGCCTGCAGGTCCGGCCGCGAGAACGCCTGAGCTCTGACACAGTCAGCAAACTGTAACCGAAGCATTTTAGTCTCTAAAAGCCGCCATCATACCAACTCAAGTAAAATATCCATCATAAACACGATTCAGGCCTGAAAGGCTAACGACGGTAGCGTCAGCGCTCTGGATTAGCCTTAACCCTTGAAAACCGATTAAAATGGCTATACACATTACCTAACCGGGTCCAAAAAGGGCCATCTCATAAACATGTAATGCTAGAGATCATTTCCATTACTTCAGCCCTATCCATAGATATAAAGTTTATTATATTTTTTATTATTATTATATATGTTTATATGGAATTTACCATTGGAACCCTGTTTTTCTTCCAATGGGAAAAACGCAAAATATGGAATATTTCCAAGTTAGTGCACAGTTTAATACTTCTGATAAAGATATTACAACTATTGGATGAATATTTTTGCTGGTTTTATAAACACAGACAGTGGGTCTGTGTCTGGGTTGTGGGGTGATTTTGGGGTCATTGTCTTGCTGCAGACAATGAAGATCTAGTGTCATAAAAACGTGTCAGCATTATTGTATATAGTAATATATATATACATATATAATATATAAAGATATTATATATATATGCTTATAGTATATGAAACATATGTGGTTATAATGGGAGTCAATTGGACCATTTTTGGCCCAATCAGGTAATGTGTATACACAGTGAAAATCTGCTATTCTATACACTTCCAATGACAGGCATTAAGGAAGTTAGAAAATAAAGTTGAAAGAAAATTGCTGGCAAAATTTCATATATTTAGCCTTTCAATTGACTGATTTATTGGGAGAGAAACACATAAAAACAACAAAAAATGTCCGTTTTTGGACCAAACAGCTCTCGAGTGTTTCCGCTGTAGGGGCTGTTTCCATTAATACAAACATATCCAACCATTTAATGTAGGAAAATTAACTAACACTGTGAATATAAATGACAAACTTCACACAAATGTCAAGCATCGGCAGAATTTGGCCTCACTTTCTGTGTGCTAATAATAGCTTTAGCGAACTGAAGCCCCGCCTCCCACATGGAGCAGGCTGGATGGGCGGAGCACAGAAACAGGAAGTGAAAATGCATGTGTGTGTGTGTGTGTGTGTGTGTGTGTGTGTGTGTGTGTGTGTGGTCCAATGAACAGAAGAATGCCGCGCGGGATTCTGTTTTTATTCTTTTTTTTTTTTAAACGATTGATTAGCTGTCAGTTACTATCTCATCAAATCCTGGCTGTTCGTTTTATTAATTGGTCGTCTGATGGCTTTTACGGAGGTTTTATTTTTTATTTCTTCACATATTTTTAATCTAATTACATTTTTATTCCTATAATTCAAGTCAGTAATAAACTATCACGACTTGGTAGAACTTCCTATTTCAGAGCAGGATGACATTAACCACAGATGATTATTTTCTTCAGCAGATAACCTCGTGTTTATCCTAGTATGTCTCCTCTGTTTCCATGGCGATGATTGAAATACCCTCTTTGATGGCAGTGAGAAGAAGCATATGAACATTCCTGCGTCCTTCATACATGCAAAGAGCAGGTGGAAACTGCATGAATGCATAAACAGTGGCGCTAACATGACGGACGGGTTATTAGAGATTCATAATCAGGTTTTCAGTTGTTTCATTTGCAGATCGAATCAAAGTCGCACAGTCAGCAGCAATTAAGCGAATTCATTTCCACACGGCGGCTTACTTTCCTCATTATGTCTGTCTGCTGAAGCAACGTTGCATTGCTGTTCAAATAGAACAATTGCCTCGATGAGTGAGGTAATTATTCCCCCTGGGTGAATCAAAGGTGACGGGGTGCAGCTCTGACCTCTCTGCACACGCTGCGGCGTTTTTGTTTTTTTTAACCACATCTTCATGGAATATTCACAGCTGTGCATGACGGTACAAGCTGTTCCACGCCTGGTTTGTGTGTTAGGAAGCTTTAAGATGTCCACTCCGTTGAGATGGCTGTGTGACAGCCAGTGTGGAGGTGAGAAGCCGTTGGATGCAGGGGGATAATGCAGAAGAAGGGGCAAAACTGTGGAGGGTAATAGATCTGGTTGGTTCTGTGCTTCAGGATTTCAGTCACGTTCTGCAGAGAGACGTCAGATGTCTGTGATTTCTTCTGTGGAGGATGTTGAACCCTTCCACAGTCTGTATGTCTGATTTTATAGTTGTGTAACCGGCAGAGGCTAATTAGTGTAGACTTTCTCCTTTATTCTTACTGAAGCGTAAAGCTCTGCAGCGTGTTTTTCTTTATAAGAATAAAAACAGAAAGATGGAACGGCAGCAGATGAGCTCGTCATGGAAATAATGAAATACCTGACATCACCGAATTAGGAAGAAGAACACAAAAATGAAATGAAGAATTTAGAAAACATGTGGATAATTATCCTGTGAAATCGTAGATGTCCTGAGCCGGATGAGCTCCGCGGTGCCTGATAGAAACGTTCATCGCCGTCTCCATGGTGTCGGCATCCCAGCCGGGTGGAGACAGCTGACGACACCGTGTGAGTGTCCGTATTTGTTCGGATCAATATCCGCAGTCAGTAATGAAGCGTCACCCCGTGTGTGTCGTACAGAACACACTCCACAGGGGACACGGCAAGGTCAAACACACACGAGGCGATCAGGGCCAATGGGATTCACTCGTGTCACTTAATGCTTCAGGAGTCACATGATGCTTCCTGCAGAAGTGCTTTTCAACACCGCTACACATGTTGTACACACACACACACACACACACACACACACACACACACACACACACACACACGATGTGTAAAAAGTGAGTGTGTCATTTGTGACATCAGCGTGCGTGTGATGTGTTGCGTTTGGAAGGTCGTAGTCGAGTCGATAGGAATGTGTGTGTGTGTGTGTGTGTGTGTGTGTGTGTGTGTGTGTGTGTGTGTGTGTGTTCAACCCCGGAGTGATTTCATTCATTTTTGGATTTATTCCCGTTTCATTTTCTATGTATGGGATGGAGCTGCGTTTGTTTGCACTGCAGCCGCTGCAATAAAATGTTTTCTAGTAGAATAAAGCTTTGCAGGCCTCCTGCCTACATGAGATGAGATGAGATGAGATGAGATGAGATGAGATGAGAGCCAGGGATTATCTGGGGTTTCAAATTAGAGCTAAAAGTAGAGTAAATATGAGAGCTAAAGCTTAGCAGGTGGACAGACACACTACCCAAGTGGATTCAAAAGGTTGTGCAGGATTTTTACAGCTTTAACTGCTCAAAAAATGTATATTAAAAAAATGTAAAATAATGATAACATTACAATAATGTTAAGAAATGGTGCTGACAATGATATCATAACTGATAATAATATAGACTTAATTTTTGTAGACTTGTACACTATGGCACAAGTGTTGTAGTCATAAATAAATAATGTACTAATTGTACCTGTAGATATATTTAGATGAAATTACTTCTGCAGTATTTCACGTGTACAACCTTTGAAGACAGTCTCAGTTTCTCAATAAACACTGACTTTATTTTTTTCCACACTGATGCAAAAAAACTGATTTCTGTGAATTCACCAGCAGATCAATAAATGATCAGTTTTTTTTCTCACCTTGAGCCTCTGTTGGTTTTTCTTGCAGCAGCCACTGTCAAACCCTTTTATTATTGTGTGTCTTTGATATTGGAATCCACATTCAATAAAATAAGTTGTATTTCCCCTCAGTGATAAATCCCTGCTCCAAAACCAGACCCTGGTTCATGTGAGGCTCTCTCCGTTTTACTTTTCCATAGTTGAAAATTAAAACCTAAAAATAAAGCAGACTGCGCTGTGGATGCAGAGCAGCGCTAAAAGCCACTCGGAGGTATCGTGGGGAGTCCAATGACCCAGAAGGGTTATTGGGAAACGGCTGCCTGCTGTTTTTTACGAGCTCAGCAAACTAATGCAGAGACGTCAGTCGCAGCGTGAGGACGCAGTTTGTGTGTCTGGCTCTCTAGATGCTGAGCTTCTATCTTGTTTCCACCAGCTCCTGAGGGATATATATATATAAGGATTCGGTTTTGGATGCGCTGGATTGTTCACCAGCTCGGTGTCTTGGACCTTTACACTCTTCCTGCTGCAGCTGAAAAGATTCTAAAATATTCTAAGGATCAAGATGACACCTGCCTTCCTGCAAACAACAACACATCGAAAATTTTGGTGGAAACATTTCCAGAAATTCAATATATAAATATTCAATATTTATTTCCAGAGGGAACGGAAATTTATGATAAATCTATAAATCACCCGTCCCGCGTGAAAACACTCCATCAAATGCAGAAGCACAACAACAAATCATCAATCTGATCAATCAATACTGACCCCTGGATTAGAACGTAATGCTTGATTTGTGGAGGGCTCGGTCCCAGAGGTGAGCGGCACTCACCCACAATGCACTGGGTTCCATCTTCTGCTCTATTATGACAAAGACGCTTTTTTTTTCTTCTGTTTGTTAAAATCCGTCCTTTGTGTTTCTCTCTTCTTTTATTATAACCTGTTTATTTTTCCATTCTTTGTCTACATCTCCAAATCTTTGTGTGTGTGTGTGTGTGTGTGTGTGTGTGTGTGTGTGTGTGTGTGTGTGTGTGTATTCTTTGAAAATTTGTATTTACTTTTAAAAAATGTATTTCAGAACCAACTCTAAATATTTAGTCTTCCTCTCCCACACTCCTCTTTTATTCTTCTCTGTCTGTGCTGTATTGACATTAAACCCACAAACCCAGCAACACCATCCATTCATTTCATATGCACCCACACACACACACACACACACACACACACACACACACACACACCTCCACAGCGATCCGTCATCATCCTTCATTGCTTCACGCGAGCGCGGCCTCGGCAGCGGCGGCTTGTCGGTGGGAAATGAAGCAGGAGATGTGATCCGCTCCGGCAGCTTCCTGTGTTCCTGTGTGTTTCCCGTAAATCTGGATGTTTCCTGTTCCACGGCTCGTCTCCTGTGTGTGTGTGTGTGTGTGTTTGTTTGGTCCCTGTCAGTGTGTGTGTGTTTCTGCCCCTAAATAAATGGATTTAGGCAGATGATGTAATAGTTTTTTTTTTCTCCCCCTTGTGTGTCATTTCACATGAGCTAACGGCTCACAGATTTGAGTGTGCGACACACACACACACACACACACACACACACACACACACACACACACACACACACACACACACATTACTGTACATCTGTGTGTGTGTGTTTGAGTTGTATTTTGTTGAAAAAGGTACTCGGCTTAGTAAAGTCATAATCTCTCCAGTGTATTAAAATTAATTTGATCATTGATGTAACTGGTTGTGTTTATATTTGTTCCTGGAGTGTGTGTGTGTGTGTGTGTGTGTGTGTGTGTGTGTGTGTGTATGTGTGTGTGTGTGTGTGTGTGTGTGTGTGTGTGTGTGTGTGTGTGTGTGTGTGTGTGTGTGTGTGTGTGTGTGTGTGTGTGTGTGTGTTTTATTGTATTTAAGGTCACTTTGTGGGCCTGGTGGTTGCATCGCTTTACAGCCAGGAGCTGAAACAGGACTCTAACCGATGGCGTTGGGGGGTGGGGGGGGGCATCCGTAGTCATGCATCTGCACTGACCTGCAGCGCTCGATCAGATTGCATCATGGGAGCTGAAAGGACAGGAGACGTGTGAGGAGTGGCGCCGTGGATGAAAACACGTTCTGGTGTGTGTTTTTAATTGGTTTAGCTGACGGTTGGACTTTGCTGCGGGGGGGGGGGGCAGATGTGGGACAATAAAACGAGTTCATGGAGCGGATTAGAGAACGTTAGATAACACACAGAATCAATTGACCTCTGCTGCTCCCGTTTTCTATAGCAATTTGAGGAAAGCGTTTCCATGGTGACGAGAAGACGACGCTGCTGCTGCTGCTGTAAACGAACCGACGAGGGGTTTGAGGCGCTGGTTCAAAATGAATGCGCTTCAAATAGTAAGTTAAAAAAAATAAATAAAAATGGAGCGATAGAAGGGAAAGGTCGTGATGAGAAAAGGTCGAGAAGAAAAAGTCTCCTCTGACCTCCTGCAGCGTTTCTGCAGGATGCTGCTCCCATCATCCCCCCCCCACCACCACCACCACCACCCAGCTCCGTGGGACACACGTCCCTTTGAATAAAAATTGTTTTTACTTCCTTTAAAATGGTTTCAACAGTTTTCTGCCTCCCCTGCTGGGGGTAATATGCTCAAGGCGGGAGGGTGTGAAAGCCCCCACCGCGTCCAGGATTATGGATGATCACGTTGGCAGGCAGAAGTTCATGAGGCTCTACAGAGGCGTGGGCGCCGGAATTAAGGGCGACTTTTTATTTTTACGATACGAGGAGAGAAATGATCAGGCAAGAGTGTGATAAAGTATTAAAGCAGGAATGTCGTCGGAAATAACGTACGAAGCTTAAATTCAGAACCCACACACATTCCTCGTCAACTTGTGTCCGTTTGTTCCTGAGAAACAAACACAACGTCGTCCTTTAAAGCTCGGGGGCCGTCTTTAGTTCGGGCCCCTGAAGGACATTCATGGACCGTTTCAGTCTTAACACATTAGCCGACGTTAGCGAACGTTAGCCAATGTAATGTAAGATAAATGTAACTACTCCTAAATGTTAAATAAATAACATTAAATAACAAAAAAAAATTACAGTTACGTAGAACTGAGATGTTTGTTTGTTCCTCTGTTCTGACATAAATCCTTTCAATTTGTCAGAACTCCATCAATCAAGGATCAAATTATCCAATGAATAAAGTAAAATAACATCAAACACAAGTTGGAGAAGTGTGCTGGTGCCCATTTTTAAGAACAAGGGAGACGTGCAGAGTTGTGACAACTACAGAGGAATAAAGCTGATGTATGGTTTCATGCCAAAACAGAGTACCACAGATGCAGTATTTGCTTTGAGGATGTTGATAGAGAAGTACAGAGAAGGCCAGAGGGAGCTGCATTGTGTTTTTGTAGATCTGGAGAAAGCTGATGACAGGGTGTCCAGAGAGGAACTGTGGTATTGTATGAGGAAGTCTGGAGTGGCAGAGAAGTATGTAAGAGCGGTGCAGGACATGTATGAGGACTGTAAGACAGTGGTGAGGTGTGCTGTAGGTGTGACAGAGGAGTTCAAGGTGGAGGTGGGACTGCATCAGGGATCAGCTCTGAGCCCCTTCTTGTTCGCTATGGTGATGGACAGGCTGACAGACGAGGTTAGACAGGAATCTCCATGGACTATGATGTTTGCAGATGACATTGTGATCTGTAGTGAGAGCAGGGAACAGGTGGAGGAGAAGCTAGAGAGGTGGAGGTTTGTCCTGGAAAGGAGAGGAATGAAGGTTAGCCGCAGTAAGACAGAGTACATGTGTGTGAATGAGAGGGACCCAAGTGGAAGAGTGAGGTTACAGGGAGAAGAGATCAAGAAGGTGGAGGATTTGAAGTACTTAGGCTCAACAGTCCAGAGCAATGGAGAGTGTGGGAAAGAGGTGAAGAAGCGTGTCCAGGCAGGATGGAACGGGTGGAGGAAAGTGTCAGGTGTGATGTGTGATAGAAGAGTTTCAGCTAAAATGAAAGGAAAGGTGTACAAAACTGTGGTGAGACCAGCGATGTTGTTTGGTCTAGAGACAGTGTCACTGAGGAAAAGACAGGAGACAGAGCTGGAGGTAGCAGAGATGAAGATGCTGAGGTTCTCTCTGGGAGTGACCAGGAAGGATAGGATCAGGAATGAGTACATCAGAGGGACAGCACATGTTAGAGGTTCTGGAGATAAAGTCAGAGAGGCCAGACTGAGATGGTTTGGACATGTCCAGAGGAGAGATAGTGAATATATTGGTAGAAGGATGCTGAGTTTTGAACTGCCAGGCAGGAGGCCTAGAGGAAGACCAAAGAGGAGGTTTATGGATGTAGTGAAAGAGGACATGAAGGTAGTTGGTGTGAGAGAAGAGGATGCAGAAGACAGGGTTAGATGGAGGCAATTGATTCGCTGTGGCGACCCCTGAAGGGAAAAGCTGAAAGGAGAAGAAGAAGAACATCAAACACAAGTTAGGACATGAACTTTGTTCAAAAATGGGCTTTATTAGTGCATTGTGGGAAATGTAGTTTTTAGTCAAAGCACACTTTTGATCTATGTATCTTTAGACACTTTGACCTTTAATGCTTCTGCGGGCCACATTTGGCCCGCGGGCCATGAGTTAGACACATGTGTTTTAAAAGGTCTGAACGGTTGAACTTCAGACGTGTTTGACTTGACTTTACATATTTAAAGATAAATTATCCACCAGGCTGTGTTCTGGTGATGGAGATCATCCATCCTGTCGTCTGTGACATGCTACCGGTTCAACCCTGAGCGGTGCTTCAGGTGCTTCAGGTGCTTCAGGTGTTTCAGACGCCGCCTCCCTCCCACCACACCCATCCTGATGGCAGCTTGTTGAACACGGCTACAGCATTAGCCGCTACAGCATTAGCCGCTACAGCATTAGCCGCTACAGCATTAGCCGCTACAGCATTAGCCGCTACAGCATTAGCCGCTACAGCATTAGCCGCTACAGCTGGGAGGCTGTTGAGAAAAGTATGGGAAAAAGGAACGTGTCGCGTCTCAGCATCCCCCAAGCCGGCTTGTCTCTACAGAACTACCATCGATCTCCATCTCTGCTGGAATGTGTGTGTGTGTGTGTGTGTGTGTGTGTGTGTGTGTGTGTGTGTGTGTGTGTGTGTGTGTGTGTGTGTGTGTGTGTGTGTGTGTGTGTGTGTGTGAGTGTGTGTGTGTCAGCATGAGTCTATTTTCGTCTCTGAATATATGAGTGTGCCATGCCTGACTGTTCCCGCGCCGGAGTCGTCTTCTCTTCCTCACAGTAATTGTCTGCTGGCTTGTGCAGGTTTATGTGTGTGTGTGTGTGTGTGTGTGTGTGTGAGCTCAGGACGTCTCCCCGGTTCTGTTTATGCTAGACTGGCTGACCTCCCGAGTGGCCCAGAGCCGTCACATGACGTGTGTCATCCAGTCACATGGGACGCTGTGTCAGGGCCGCACAGATGAGGCGGCAGGCTGCCTTCTGCCTGCCTGTGTGCAATCCTCCCAGACTCTGTAGGTAGAAGTGTGTGTGTGTGTGTGTGTGTGTGTGTGGTGTGTGTAGAGTGTGTGTGCGAAAACAAGATGCAAACCGTCTGCCCTAGTTTGCCTTGAGATGAGCAGACGAGTGAACCGTCGGATCGTTCGTTTCAGCAACAGAACCTTAAATTAACCCCTGACCCAACAGAGCATCTGCATTACTATCCTGCTGCCTCGCTCTGCTGCTACTCGGTTAGCAGTTAGCCCAGTTTGTTTCACATAAACGTCCAATCAGGTCGCGACCTCGTGCACATCCCATTTTATTTTTCTTTAAACGCTAAGTGAAGCAGTGCTAAACATTTCTGCACTGTTCCGGAGTGTGAACGCACCCCGACAGGAGAAGCCAGGTAATCCTGTGTCGGTGTGTGTGTGTGTGTGTGTGTGTGTGTGTGTGTGTGTGTGTGTGTGGAATATTTAATTTTTAGAACTGCTTTATTTCAACTAAATTTATCAGTAAACCTTTTTTTTTTCCTTCCCCTGATTTGTTCATTCAGCCAAATAATCCCCATAATTCCCCAGCGACTCTTTTATTATGACAGATTAATAAAGAATTGATGGGTCAAATTATTTTTCTCTGAACTGCTGCCACGGTTCGTTCAACCACTCTGCCGTTAAATAACACCCAGCATCTCCTCTTTTCACGAGCCGTGAACACGGGATGTGATGTTTCGCTATGGAAACCAAAGCGTTGTGCGTTTGCTGTTTCTTTCACTTTATCAGGAGGGATTTTTCAGGCCATTAAACCCCGTTGTCGGCGTAATTGTGGCGGTATTTGTCAAATGACATGAGTTAATTTTGTGCTCCGCTCATGCAAGAAGTGGAAAGTTGTTTTGTGAGATTGATGTCGTGTTTGTGTTGAAAAGATCGCAGCCGATATCACTTTGGTTTCCGTCTTCAGGAAGATAAAGGCTGAGATGTTTTTGTTTTTTTTTGTGTTTCCCTGTCTTGAGCTGTGGGTTATTTAACAAACCAAATTGTCACAGGTGTGTCTGCTGACTGCACAGGTACTCACTGAGTGAGTCAACTCCGAAATGCTCCACTAAACATTGACTCATCCAACAGTCAACACAAATCATCTGTTTTTTCAGCACAAACACGAAACCGTTTGGTTCAGAAACCTTCTAATCTGTTTACCTGGACATCCACTGGTTCAACAATCCATCCGCGCCGCCGCCACACAGACAGACGGACGCCCTGAGCAGGAAGTGATTAGATGTCCATCCTGTTGGACCAAAGCGACTGGCTCGAGACCATCCTGACTCCCACTGCGTCTCTTACCTCATCCGGCACATCTCCGCTCAGCCTCACAGGCAGCGCTCCCACGCCAACCACAGAGGGAAAATAACTCGCTTATTTAAACGCGCCGTCCCTGAAAAACACTCCTGTCTCCTCCGAAGACGAACCGGACTTCCTGTCAGACGTCGCGCGCGTCTGGTGTGGAACTACATCCTTTTTCTTTTTTAACGCTGCCACCAACAGTTAATCCAACACATTGGTAGGAATAAAGGTAAAAATAAAATGTTCCTCTCCTTTAAATTCGACTCTTATCAAGACATGCAGTTCTACGCAGCTTTCAGCCCATTTTAGCCTGTTTTGGTTTGATATAGTAGCCTCTGCTAAAGAGGTCACTGTCTATACCTGTTTGTGTGAGGCTGCTATATTTTTTATTTTTGGCGTCCTTCCCCAACATCCAGATGAATTGTCGGTTGTTTTCATCCGTTTTTCTGATCCAACTTTATTTTGCCGCTTACAGTAGAGATCATTGATGTTAATAAATGTCTGGCCACGCTAGACATTTTCTGCTTTGACGTAGTTTTTGGCACAATCACTGCTAACATGCTAATATTTAGTCACATGGTTACCCTTTAGATTACTGTGTTATCATGCTAAAATTTCACAATTAGTACTGAGTTGTTTTTATAGTTTTGTAACTATATTTTAATATTTACCAAAGTCTTCCTGTCAGGACGGATAGACCAGCATCCATAGAGCCTGATGCTACTATCATATTTATTAATATTGCAGTTAACACTCCTTTTGGGGTGTGTGTGTGTGTGTGTGTGACCGTCTTAACACCTGCGTGTGTTTAGAGAAATAAGAAATAATCCTAACAATCGTCATCTAAATCAGACGTCTGCAAACAAAAAAACAACAAAAAAAACCCCCACAGATGGATGAACCTGTTTTTAAATACAGCGGTGCGACCCCCAACCATTGGATAAAACCTGTGCCGAGCTCCGATCTGAAGTCGTGCAGTTTATCAGACCTTTCGTCTTTGCCTTGACTTTGCCTTGATAAACTTTAGCAAGTATCTCGTAATGTTTTAGTGGTTAAATAAAATCATTGGGATTTTTACCTAGTTGGGTAAAGATCTGCTCTTTTTAAAAAAAATATCTTTTGAGAGAGGCGTCCACAGACATTCACCATGAAATGATCACAGATGCCTGCAAAGGTTTGTCTGAACGCTCAGAATCAGGGACCTGGCAGAGGTTCTCAGTGCTGCGTTGGCAGATAGTGACATTTAGCAGGCTGCCAGTGGACAAAATGTCAGCTGAAAAGGCATTATAGTCAATGCATATCATGACACGGGCCCTGTAAATGTCCACTAGTGCATTGTGCACCGTTTCCATGTGACAACTCATAATCTGCTGTAAGCCGAATGTTCTCACACAGAAATGAGCAGAAATATCGTCTGTGTGTCGTCCAAATAGATAAAGCTGATCAATTCTGCTCTGATTCACATTTATCCATCTTTAATCCATCCGTCCATCCATCCATCCATCCATCTTCTCGGAGGAGGTCCTTCTTTCCTGGGGGGGTGTCACATATGCTGCTCTCTGTTAGAGCAGGTGGTTGAGCTGTCGGAGGACAGAACACTTCTGTTCCAGTCCCTCCATCCATTAGTCCATTCATTCATCCCACAATCTATCCATTCACCAATACAGCAGTCAAACCTATTGATTCCTGATGGTCCGTTATCGACTTACTTTCTTTCTGATGGAAAGTTGTTTTATGGTACGGTTTACAAATCTAGTCTAATTATAAATGTCCTTACACATAAAAAATATCCCAAAGAAACACTTAAAAAGAGAATAATAGTAAAACACACACTCATTTTGTGTCTCAGACACCTCAGACACTGATGAAGACCCGTCGGTTGTAATACGTTCATCTTTAAACCTTTTTTCCCGTGTGGAATGAACACATGTGGCTGCTTTGGTGGACTTTCTGGAGAGATGTCTTCACATGAGGTCTGAATCCGGTCTGTTTGAGCCCTCCACCAATCTCTGAGGGAAATATCTGTGTGTTTAGCAGGTTGATTCTCTACTACGTTCACCTGCTGCGCCCTAACCTTAGCCGTCGGCCATCTGTTGCTGGGCAGATAAGTGTGTTTATCGCAGCGTTCTCACTCAAAATAGCTTCGTGCTGCCGGAGAAAAGCAATCTATAGCACTAAAAACGACACGTTTGCAGAAAAGTGCAGACATGCTTTGTAGAATTGCAGCATTTGATGATAATTCATTTTGATATTGTCACTAAAAGTGACTCCTTGAACAATATCCCCTCAGTCCATTGTTCAGATTTTGATTAGCACAGCTTTATATCCCATTGTTGAAAAATAACAGCTTCATATTTGTAGATAATTTCTCTGCACAGTCGTTTGAGTGCAGCTAAAATTGAGGGATTTAGTTGGATTCTATGCCGTTATAGCTGTGAATAAATGCTTTCTTTCAGAATGACAGTCCGTCAGGGAGGAACTTCATTCTTTTTATACCCCCTTCAGTTCAGACCCAGCAACCAGACGTTTTGTGCTGAAAGTCTGTAATGGTTCTTGGTACGGCAGATCGCTTCAAAAATAAATACAGCGGTACCTCTACTTACGAAATTAATTGCTTCCGGAAGAAATTACGTAAGTAGAGACGCGTTTTCCGTGCAATTGCCCCAATCCGTTCCAAGCCCACAAAAATTCAGACATAAATGTTTTATAAAGCATAAAAATGCATCAAAACATGTAATAAATACATGTTACGATTAGATTATTACACAATAAATGAGAGTTGTGTATAATGCAAAAAACAAAAACTAGACTAAAGAATAATAATGAGGGTCATTTACCTTCTAACTGCTGTCCTCATTGTTTTTTGCCCTCTTTGGTTCATGCCCTCTTGCCCCACCATGAACAACAGAGTGAATTCCAGTCCTCCTCCTGAACTTCTCCAACCACCCACGCGACGCCTTAAACTCCTTAAACTTCCTTTTGTTTTAATAACGTGGTGATTGTAGATGCATTACGGCCATATTCTTTGGTGAGATCAACCAAACGCATCCCTTTTTCAGGCTTTTCTATCATCTCTTGTGTTGTTTGTACGAAAAAAAACTCTTTTCTCCGTCACTTTCTTGGGGTCCATAGTGAATACTCTAAAAGTTCATATATTTATGTAAAACTATCAGAACACCTCATGGGTCGAGGGCCGAATGACGAGGACGCTGCATAGACACCTATGTAGCTACACACAGAGGTCCCTCTTAGCCAATGGGATGCCAGGAAAATTCGTAATAGATAATAGCCAATGGCAAAGCAGCTATGAGAATGTTGCGTTCAGGAACCTGTGGGGGATTCGAGTATCAGCTGATACTGTGTTTTCACATTACGTACAGTAAGTCAATATTTCTTTCATAACTAGAGGCGATATTTTCCTGCTGAGAAATTTCGTTAGTAGAAAATTTCGTACGTAGCTGTGGAGGCCGCCGCAAAACAAAGACCCTATAGAGGCTGAGATCTTAAACTGTCAATACATAAATATCTTCTAACAGCTTTTATGAAACGACGTCCAATCACAGGAAGCGAAGCGCTGCCTTTATAGCTACGGTCCGGAGGACAGAAGGAGCCGCTCGTGTGAAACCGCTCTACCATCTCAGCGGCTTTTTCTCTTCACAAGACGATCCTTCACAAGAGGTATGGAGAGTATGGGAAGTGTGAGATTTACAAGCACACTTAACGTATTAGCATCAAGCGTGCACTTAAACAAAAGCACCAGCAGGCACTCAAAGTCATCCAGAGCGTTCTGATTCGGAACAAATGAACCTGTGCGGTGGACGGCGTCTCCTCCTCAGGCAGCCGGCGAGCTGGTCACGTGGTCGGCCTGTTTTATTTCTCATCTTTCATTCCCACTAAAGCAAAGGTGCCTTTGAGACTGAATGTATTAGGGAGGATAATCGCCTCCGTCAGCCGAACCTGCAGGCGTTGCCGAGGCTACGCAGGAGATGAAGTCGCTTCGCCCGGCGGATATAAAGGCCTGAATTAAATGCTTTGTCTCGACGTGATCGTCGCTGCTCCCGTTTCCATTATCTGAAGCATTTGGTGTCAAATAACCTAGAAGTGGTTTTAGTTTCATCAGGACCGGTCCGAACTCTGAGCCCAGCCCGGGAGGATGTCTATGTTCTAGGAATAATATAACCAAGCATGGCTAGCCTAACGGATCAGATTAGTATCTGTGAAATCACAGCTGATTAGGGTGTGTGTGTGTGTGTGTGTGTGTCTGTGTGTGTGTCTGTGTGTGTGTCTGTGCCCTAATTTAAGCCCTCTGGAACATCTAAATTAATTCCCTATGCTTTATCCTCTAAAAACATAAGTGACCTACTTCAGACTATCACTATTTTCCCCACAATCGTATTTTTTTTCCGTATTTATTTTAATCCCTTCAGATGTGTGTGTGTGTGTGTGTGTGTGTGTGTGTGTGTGTGTGTGTGTGTGTGTGTGTGTGTGTGCGCGCGCGCATGCTGTCATTGTGAGTGTGTGTGAGTTCAAGCAGAGGAGTTTTAAATCCCCAGGCAGTCGTACAGTCGGACTATGAGATTTGAGGATCCCAGCTGAGTGTGTGTGTGTGTGTGTTTGTGTGTGTGTGTGTGTGTGTGTGTGTGTGTGTGTGTGTGTGTGTGTGTGTAAAGGCCACATGTTAGACGAATGGGATGGATGAGTCAAAAAATGCTCACTTTTCTGTCGCTTCTACTTAAACACAATTTCTGTCTTTTTTCCCCCCACCCCTTCTGTCTCCTACAGCGGAGGGGGGTCACCATGACTCCATGCCCCCGGACCCTGCGGTGCCCTCTGACCTCTCAGACACTCCAGGGATGGGAGGCACAGTCGAGGCTAAGCACAAAGATGCCTTGGATGGGGCCGACATGGGTCCTGGCGCCGGCCCCGGCGCTTGGCCCGAGGTGTTCACCGGGGCCAGAACGTCCGTTTGGACGGAAACAGAAACCGGGGTGCGCGCCGGGGCGGGAGGGGAAATGTTTGCCGAGACGGGGATCATGACGGGAACCGGAGTCTGGGCTGAAGTCGGGGCTGAATGGAGAGCGGAGGCTGGAGTACCCAGCATGCCCAGGGACCCGGCTTCCTGGCTGGGGCAGCAGAGTAAGCAGACGGCCTTCTCCTCAGACCCCCCCGTGCTGACGGGGTCAGCGGAGCTGCAGGCACCAGCATTAGCAAAACCTTTGGCGCTGCTGTCCAAAGCTGCTTGGACCAAAAGCTACTCTCCATCATCATCATCTTCATCATCGTCATCATCATCATCCAAGGCCTCTTCCTCCTCCTCTTCCTCCTCCTCTTCCTCCTCCTCTTCCTCCTCCTCTTCCTCCTCCTCCACAACAAAACCATCCTCTTTGCCTTCCTCCACCTCCATTTCTGCTCCAGCCAATGACGGCGAGAGTCAGACGGCGGCATCAGTCAACGTCTCTGCGGTCGTCGTCAACGGCAACGACTCCTCCGACAGCAACAGCAGCTTGGGTACGGAGTCGCGCGGTTTATTTATTTATTTATTATTTATTTATCCTCGAGTGTTTCCAAAGTTTCTAAAAGATTAAGCGTCCTTTTTTTCCTGGATTGGAATGCAGGAAATACTCCAATTCTGCTGACGCGGATGAACCCTGACCTCTATGTTAGCATAATAATAGCAGAACGACAAATATTATAGTAAGCACATTGGAGAAACCAATTATGAGATGCACATATTTAAGGCCTGTGAGAAATTCCACTGAATGGTGACTGGATTTGTGATGAGTGGAGCTGTTTTCCCTTCACGCCGTGTTTTTCCCTCCCCACAGAAGAGTCGGTGAGCATCCTGCCGGCCTGGGATCTCCCCACCCTCCCAGAGTCACACCTATCCACGGTGGGCGACCACGACATCACGCTTCCCGCCAACATCACCAGCCCGTTCTCCACTCGCCAGTGGAACGCCACCCTGCCGGTGCGCACAAGAATCACCTCCAGGCACACGACCGCCTCGGCGGCCGCCACCGGCGCGTCGCCGTCTCCCACCGCCGCCTCCGTGCTGTCGTCCTCTGCCGCCAGAGCACAAACGCCATCGACTTCCACCGCCGCTTCTGGCACCACTGTGACCAACCACGGCCTTCAGCTGATGACGGTGTCCACGACGACACCCTTGACGACCGCGGCGACTGTTCCCGCCGCTGCCGAGACGACGTCACAGGCGGTGTCGCCGAGTACCACCGTTGCCACGACTACCGAGCAAACGACAAGCCTGGAAACGACGTCCTCTCAGTCAACAACCATCGCTTTGACCACGCCCACCACCACAACTCTCCTGCCGTTCACCACGCCCACCCCCGCTGCCATCCCCACCACCGCGCCGACCACTACCGCCACCACTACACCTGCCACCACCACGACAACGCCCGCTGCCACCACAACCGCCGCTGTTACCACGACGACAGAGGAAGCTGCCACCACCGTGTTCATCCCGGTCCAGACCGCCCTGCCTCCAACCACGACCACCGAACCCCCGTCCAGCGCCAGCGCAGAGGAAAGTCCGCTACCGTGTAACGTGACGGAGAAGTACTGGGTCCGAACAGGTACGCCGCTAATCCCTCACTGGGATTAATCTGGAATAAAGCAATTATAAAATAAAATGAAGAGTGAGATTAATGGTCGTGTTAGACGTCAGTCATTCTCTTGGAGTGCTCCTTGAGTTCTCTCCTTTTGATGAATAATGTAATCACAGCCATGCAAAAGAATGAAAGGGACATAAATGAATGGACAGACATAAACACTAAGATCCTGTCGACTGTAAACTTTGTTTGCTTCAGCTGCATCACTAAACTATTGACCGGCTTCGAGGCAGCGTTCCAAAGTATCCCAGCAGCTCCGTCTCCTCTGACCTTAAAGGTCCTTGACAAACATTGAATCCCTGCCAGCTCCAGGGTCCTGGGAAGGATCGATGAAACCGAGCAGGACGTGATTACTGTCACATAAGCCTTTCAGAAGTTAAAAAGCTCTGCCTCCTCTCCACAGTTCTGTCCATTGAGCTGCGCAGGAACCGCCTGGACCTGATCCTGAAACAGAACCTGTCCAAGGGACTGAGCCACGCCCTGCAGAGAGCTCTGAACGACTCCAGCGCCAGCGCTCAGGTGAGTGTCCCTTTAAATGGAGCAGAGGGCAAACAAAGGTCACCGGCTAGTAAGCACAGATGACTAGAGGGCAAATAAAGGTCATCGGCTAGTAAACACAGGTGACTAGAGGGCAAATAAAGGTCATCGGCTAGTAAACACAGGTGACTAGAGGGCAAATAAAGGTCATCGGCTAGTAAACACAGGTGAGTATCTCAGTGTTGGCTCATGGAAGCAGCATTTTAGTCTGAACAGATGTGACCTGATGAATACTCACACTCACACACTCTCACACACACACTCACACTCTCACACACACACACACACACACACACTCACACACACTCTCACACACATGCGACTGTGGAAAATAAATCCAGGATAAATTCATAAATATGTTGTTGTTCCCCCAACCGCTGCTTCTGCTCTTTCCACACAGGGGGAATATATATATATATATATTCCTGATCTGTCTCCTCCTTCTGAAACCATCACTCTCTCCGTCGTTCGGTGTATTTCTCTATGTACTATTCACCCGTTACCCCCTTCCATCCTTTTTAAGTCCATTGATTTTCTGCCAGGCTGTCTGTCTCTCCTGCCTCTGGGTCTGTCTCCAGTGCCTGTCTGTCTCTCTGCCTGTCCACCTGCCTCTCCTCAACTGTCTGTCTGTCTGTCTGTCTGTCTGTCTGTCTGTCTGTCTGTCTGTCTGTCTGTCTGTCTCCCGTCTTCGTCAGCTCGCGTTTTCTATTTTTATCCAGTTGTTTGTGAGCCTGAACAGGGAGTGACTCAGTGTCTCTAAGCTCCGGTCCACTTTCATGTAGCCCCCGCCACACACACACACACACACACACACACACACACACACACACACACACACACACACACACACACACACACACACACACACACACACACACACACACACACACACACACACACACACACACACACACCTGAGCCCTCCTCCTCCTCCCCATCAGATAACACACGCCATCATTTGGTGATGTAGACGGCTGTGTTGTGAGCGTCAGCTTCGTCATCAAGGAGCATGGAATTAGCAGACAGCAGTATTTAATATATTTATAATGAACAATGAGCTCAAGCGTAATTGGTTTCCAAATTTGCCAGTTTATAATGGTTAGCATTGACGTGAATGAGAATCAGGGAGAGCAGGGGTCAAGGAGAAGGTCAGCAGGAACATCGCTTCAAAAAACCTTCTCTTGGTGTCCTCTCTTTTGTGTCTAAAGTGTGGATATAAAAATGGAGGTCGTGTATGTTTGTTCATTTTTTTTTTTGTGGTCATATTTTGACAAGAAATTGAAATGAGTTATTTTTAATTTGAATGGCAAAAACTGTACTTAATGCTGGAGATAAACCTGGACTGAAGCTGGTTTTGCTGTTTAGCATAGCGCGCCAGAGGAGGAGAGGAGATAATGAGATCCAGTCTCACAAGGAGGGATGTGTTTTGTGGCTCGGGGGCGTGGAGCTAATGCTCACGGAGGAGAGGAGAAGATTGATGAGGGAAGAGGAGGGAGAGCTTGAACAGCAGCAGCCACAGCTGCTCAGAGCGACTGGAGGTGGAGGGGAGAGGAAGGTGGGCGGCGTGTCGCTCCAGAAATACGAGCCTCGACTCACCATGATTGTTGTTTGCGTGTTGTGTTGTGTTGTGTTTTTTTTCCAGGACACAGTCAGATTTATCTCCAACAACAACCAGGGATTATAAATATTCTTACCGTTGCATTTATATTCTAAATCTATAGCTCGAGCACAACGAAGAAAGTCTGTTCCTTCGGATAGAAATTACAGAGAGCCAAGAAAACCTACAACTTTTCTCCTCCTCCCTCCCTGTCACAGGTGGAGCGTGACGACTGCAGCCCCCACAACGTGACGCTGGGTTACTATGTGACCGGCGGCAAAACCATCTACGTCTCCTCTCTGGTGGTCGAGGCGCTGAATGTTTATGGTTTTGACAAGCTGCTGTCAGACATCAGGCAGCACACGCCGTTGGTTAAGGCAGTTCTGGTCCCCGTGGAAACCTGGACGCCCGCCCCAAGCATCCACCTGCAGCTGAAGACAGGTGAGGAGACCTGATGGAGGATGAGACGGGCCAAGATTGACGAGGGAGGGAGTCACAGGGGGAAGAGAAGAACAGAGACAAAATGAGGAAATTGTGATTATATGTCTGCTTTCCTGATACCCTAAATCTTTTACAAACTCCTGTGATTACAGAACCAAGACAAACGGGTCCATTCACACAGTCGGCCCCTTAAGCCTCCTTAAAAAACACTTTCACACACGTAGCAGTCTTGTCTGAAATACAAAACACTTAAATCTTACATCTGCAGATTAGAGACCCATTTCTTACTTATTATTATTATTATTACTATTACTATTATTATTATCATCATTATTATTATTATTATTATTATTATTATTATTATTATCATTATCATCATTATTATTATTATTATTATTATTATTACTATTATTAGTATTATTATTATTATTATTATTATTAGCGTAGTAGTGTAATCACCTAGTATTTCCTCCATATTAAACAACACTGACGACGGTAATGGGAGAGGTCGGGCTCCGCCGGGGGCCTCCTGAAGTGTGTTTCAGCTCTCTGCATTGTTTTTTACGACCTGCTGCTTAAAACGTTCACTCTCGCCGCTCTCATTAACCTTGATTCCAGCAGCATCTGACAGCTGTTTGTTAGAGACGCGCCGTACGACACCCGCCCGTCACCCATCCACAGCCAGCTTTAAAGATCAGCTGGAGAGGCATGAAGCAGCTTCTAGTTGTGTGCACGTTGGTTTCAGTCCGTTGATCTCACACTATTTTATTTTAATACACTCCCCTGTATTTATTGTATACATGTATGGATTTTATTCACAAATGGGAACAACAAAGATGCGTGTTGTGACCATATAAACACATTTTACTGCTCGTAATGTGTTTGTGTGCAGCCGTGTTTGAAGGAAATGCTTCAGGGAAGTACAAAAAAAAAAATCATTTCTGGCATCTTGAACTCACAAACCATAAATACACACTACATGCCAATTTACCACAGCATAATTTGCATAAGATTAGCAACTGGGTCAACGCTGTTTGTGCCCACGTGTTGCAGACGGAGAGACTGGTGAAGGACACAGTTTGGAGACACAGTCTACGTGTTTGAATACTACGACTAATACACTACTGCTAGTACCACAATTTATGCTATTATTAATATGGAAGGGGCTCCAACACACAAGATTGCATGGAGTTTTGAGTTCTTTCTCTGTGTTTCATTTAGTTTGATGTACAGCAGACGATACTAATTTATTTTTTTAATGGGTTAAAATGGGAAAAATATCTTTGAGGATATCTGAAAAAAAAAAAAAAAAAAAAAAAGCATTTATGTTTATGAACTTATTCTGCAAAACTGTGAATTAAAGCAAAAGCACAACCCAAACCATCTAAATAACAGTATAAGGAATAAAGGATTAGTTTATAGTGAGTTGCCGTTTTTTCCTGTGTGATATAAAAGTGTGTTTCAGCTTTAATTAAAGAGACTTCTCCCCCCCCCCCACCAGTGCTGAGGTTCGTCGGCCCCACCGATAACGTCTTCTCCTGCAGCTTCGTCCAGATGCTGGAGCAGCGTCTGGAGAACGCCTTCGACGAGGCCCAGGACAAAGTGCTGGAGACCTACAACAGGCTCGCTGTGGAGGTGCTACACCAGCTCACACCGGATATATTTAGTGCAAAGTGCAGACAGGCAATGTGCATGTTGCATAATAATCAGGTTAATATGAATAATAAACCCCTGGGTTGCATTCTTTGTACATGCACGCAGCATCATAATCATAAAGTAGGTCCCGACGAGCCGAGGCACATACAGGCTCCATTCATTATTCACCCGCTGAAATATTAACACATATGGAGGAATGTGATGAGAATTCCTGGTTTCCGGTATCATCATCATCATCATCATCATCCTCCACTCTACTCGGGTGACTCAGTCACATTATTGTCTTATTATAGACGGAGGAAACATTGTTCATTCAGAGTGTCTGGAGCACTGGCGTAAATCTTTCATGGTCAACTCGGGCGTTTTGTATGATAGCTGCTTGAATTAAACATGTCCCGTCTGCCGCTGCGTGTGGACGTATTTGCTTTAAATAAAGAATTTACACATCGAAATAATTCCTCCCCCTTTGAGTCACTTCACTCTTTTAAATCCACGCCGTCTGTGTTTATTTTCAGATCCAGGGTGTGTCCCAGGAGCCGGGGTCTCCGTCCGTCTCCCTGGTGTACGTGGTGAAGAACCAGGATGCAATCCTCAACGGGACCATCGCCAGCGGCCTCCTCAACCAGCTGACCTCAGAGCTGGTGGGCTACTTCCTGTTCTACCCGCCTCTGGTCATCGCTGAGCGTAAGCAGAACCACCAAACATTTCACATTCATAGGTTTATAGAAGGAAATTCAAAAAGATGCCACAGATATTTTACTGTAATCCATTCCATGTTGTTAGACCGCAGCAGCTCTCCTCCTGCAGCTACGCTGTCTGAGAATAACATCGCCATGACGATATGACAGGAAGCTGCATCGCAAGTAGATGTTTTTCAAAACCCAAATCAATGTTGTTACCAAAGAAACAAGAACAAACTCCAACCAATCACATTTAGTCACACCAACACCTAGCGAGGAAGTATAAACACACACACACACACACACACACACACAGACAGAGGCAGAGAAATTATTAATGATTAATGAATCCATATGAATAATATTAACAATTAAATTGGTGATGATGATGACAAAAACAACAATCCTCATAATGATAATAATTATGAAAATGATGATGATGATGATAATAGTACAACATGATGGATGACAGGAGTAATACTTCTGATTAGTAATGATGACAGTAATCATCTTCATAATCAAAGCACCCCTCTCTGAGAGGCGGGGGGTGGGGATGGGGGGTGGGGGGGGTCATAAATGCATGGATCCATAAAAACCCATCAGGCTGAACAAATTGTCATCAGTAGGAGACAAAGTTATCAAGGCCTCAGTGACGTCCGTTGTCGGTAGTGTCACTGATGATGTAAACCACATGTGTCAAACTCAAGGCCCCGAGGGCCAAATGTGGCCCGCCACATCATTTTATGTGGCCCCTGAGAGAATTAAAGGTTTTAAAATAAATAGGTCAAAATTGTGCTTTGACTTAAAACTGCATTTCCCACAATGCAGTAGTTCAGCCCATTTGAACACTGTGAGCAAAGTTAACGTCTTGACTTGTTTTTGATGTTGTTTTTCTTTATTCATTGATAGTTTGATTATTGATTGATGGAGTTGTGTGGGTTTAATAACCTGACAGATTAAAATGATTTATGTTAGAACAGAGCAACAAGCAAACATTTTCTTTGTGTAACTATAATATTTGTAACTTGAATAAGTCATACATTTAGTTATTTAACATTAAGGATTAGTTGCATTTAATCACATTTAGTTCTATTTATTAGTTACATCTGGCCCTTTGAGGACGGCCATTCTGCTGATGTGGCCCTCAGTGGACCCCCCTTGGAAACTGTTTACTGTCGGGTTTTAAAGTCTCTGAGTCGCGACACTCACGCAAAAATAAATACATCATTTCTTTCCAGACGTCCGTAGCGATTTGAAGCTAAATGTTCAACAACACACAGGAAAGACAGTCGAAGAAATGTCATTTTGAAATCTGTCTGATCTCGACACTCATTTTCACACAATGAAGGTCTTGTAATCCGTGTCCAAATTAGCAAATGAGCTCATCTGTAAAACTCGTCTGGATGTTGGCAGCAGCCGAGCAGCTACGAGAGTTGGCTTCACTCCTCTTTGACATTTCATCCCTCGCTCGTCGCTCACCAACAATCACGTGAACACACTTGGACAACAGACATAGCCATGCCTAGCCAACAAATTACGGATGCACTGTACCACTTATCCATCTTCCCAGAGGCACCGCTAGACTATTATTGCGCGTTAGTAATTATTCACAGAGGCTATACGTTAAAATGAAGATGAGTAATTGAACTGCGACGCAGCGTCTGACACGAAGGTTTAATTTGGCATCGTTTAGTAGATGTTGTAGGAGCGGATCAGATTTTAGCCAAAAACAACATTACGTATGTCCGCTTTTTAAGAGTCGTCCAAAAATGATTAAGAGTTGACAAAATGAGCTTTTAGTGTTGACGCACTGCTGATTGGACGTGATTGGATGTGACTTTACACACTGGAGACATTATCTCCACTGCATCTTTATTATTTCAAGACTTAATATCTCCGCTAAATAGCCTCTGTCTTTGTGAGCTAATTGTCTTTCTCTATTGCTTTATTGTTTTGCGTTGCTAGTTTTTTTTTTTTTTCCTCCCCCTTAAGCTAAAAACAAACCAAAAGACTCAAATGTGCCCTTGCATCAAAATATTGTTATAGCGCAAAACCTTCGCCATAAAGTTATTTTCTAACAAACTTCGGTGTTGCCCTCAGGCTGTGAAGGTTGACTTGAAAACAACACAAGGAGAGAAACTTTGCCCACATCCCTCTGTGTGCTTTACGAGTTCCTCAGTTGCAGGAAGACAGCGAGTTTCACAAAAAATAAAAAATAAAAAAAGATATTAGCATTCAGAGCTTTATTCCAGACTCACCAGACAGGTTGGAGACAGGATGGAGGATTGCCAGCAGGGAAGGGATTACACCATCAACACAAGAGGAACAAAGATATTCGGAGCTGGGGGATGGAGAAGGGGTCTCTGTTTGTTCCACCGAGACGGACTTCAGGACGAGTCCCGTCTGTTTGAGCTGCTCTGATCGCCGTTACGTAACCGCTAGACGGAGATAGACGGACGCGGCTGCGTACGGTTCAAAACCATCGCAGACTGCTGAGAAGTCTTCTGCAGGACAATGCATGATTGATGACTGAGCGTATGTTCGACCTGCTTCTCAGAAAGTTATTCTATATTGTATGAGTGAAGAGGATGATGGGCTATATACGATGAGCCCCAGATATCAACCATCTCTCCAGTAAAATGCATTTTATTTGCTGCTCATTGGGTTTTCCGAAGTACATTTTCAAGATAATCTACTTGTGGTCTTGATCTTTGGAAAATCTTTCGGAAAGTTCTCCAGTAAAGATAATTCTTTAATGATTTGCATGAGGCAGACAAGACTTCCACTGGACGGTGACGGCGCCTCATCAACCTCATGAGATTTCACAAGATGTCAGACCCAATAGATGGGCCACTTGATCTCTGTCTGTATTACACACCGGCCCCCAATGCCTTCTGGGAGATTTTAAAAGGGCAAACAGCTGCACAGCTCCTATCATCCCAATCACGCTGTGGGCAATCTGTTGTCCGTGTCCCCTGGATGAGCTAATTTTAGAGCCGTGAGATTAGATTAGAATGTGTTTGTGCACACTCCGAACACCCAAAGGGCTGAAACATCAACTGCGTGGTTCTCATCCTAACATGCTCGGCATCGCCACGGAAACCTCGGGTGTTCCAAAAAAACAAGTTTCAAACAAAGTGAATCAGCGACGACAAATATGAACCATCAGTGGAGGAAACATCATGCAGACATCAGCGACGGTAACAGGTTCAGACGCATGGTGCGTTCAGGTGCAGAGGACTTTTATCTCACCACACCATGCAGGAAAACCCGTTGAAAATCATCCGTTGAAAGGCCGTTTACTCTTGTTAAAGTGATATTTTCTTAAACTGAGGCTCTGAATGAACCTGAACAATCCACCGGCTCCTAAGTGCTGATACGAGATTGTTCCAGCTTCACAAAGAGCTCATCTGAATGCTGATTGGACCAATCACAGAGCGACTGCAGCAGGAGCGTCGTCCGGCGTTAGCGTCTGCCGCCACGCCGTCCGCTCGCCTCCCCAGACAAAACGGCTGAAGGAAGATAAGTGGAGACAGACGGGATAAAGAACAGGTTGATGGATGACATGGAAGCAGGAAGAGGTGGACATCTTGACAAAGTGATGATGGGTAGATAAAGACGGGGGAGACGGTCGGGTGGACGGGAAGGGACAGGAGCTGCACAGGTAGAGAAGGAGCAAATAACAGATGTCAGCTGGATGAGGAGAACGGGGATGATGATCCGATCTTGACATTTTTTTATTCAAACCTCCTCAGAATCCCTGATTAACTCATTGGATTCATTGAACAGTGGAAATATTGTTAGCGTTAGCCTCCCAGAGTGAGATGTGCAGTAAAATTATAACCATTACAACCAGAATTCAGCTCAGAGAGTTTCTGAGGAAACCAAACAGTTTTGTTATTCATTTTTGTTTCACACCACTTCCCCAGAGACGGTGCGAGGCGGCGGGTTCATCATCGCTCCGTCACAATCTAAATGAGATCTCGTGGTTGGACGCCCCGTTATCCTCCAATCGTGTCACGTCTGCGGGTTTGAGATGGAGATTAGATAATCCGTGGAGGTTCTCCTGATGTTTGGGATGGAAATTTCGAGCTGGGGCGAGCCTGACTTGACTCTTCTCCTCCTCTTCCTCTCTGCAGCCCTTGAGTACCATAATCTCAACACGTCGATGGCGACCAAGACCTACTGGGTCATAACAGGTAAATTGCTTTGTGAGCGCACACACACACACACACACACACACACACACACACACACACACACACACACACACACACACACACACACACACACAGGAGTGCTGCTGTGCGATCAGCTGTAATCAGGAGCCGCATCGATCCGACTAAACAGCGGTTGGTTAAACGGCCCTGGCGCTCTTTGTTGTGCGACTCAGCAGAACAATATCGGACATCTCCCCCCCCCACCCCACCCCCCCCACCTCCTGCTCCCTCACCCTCCCCTCTCAGGGCGTCTTTAGCCGTTCTGTTCCTGGGAAAACCTATTTATGTATAATTCACAGCTTTCTGACTGGGGCGGAGGGAGCGATCACTTCACATCACATCACGACCAGGTGTGAATAATGCGTGTGTGTGTGTGTGTGTGTGTGTGTGTGTGTGTGTGTGTGTTGCCGCGGTAATGGTTTCCGGTTGAGCAGCTATTAAACAGACGGGCCCTGATCGCTCCTTCTCCCGCTCGTCTCCTGTCAGTTGTTTCTCTTTCCTCTTAATATCTTCTCAACTGGCCTTCACACCTTCACCCCGCTCACTCGTCCACTCCTCTCCACTTCCTCCAGTCGTTCATCGCCTCATCCGTCTCCTTCCTTCAACCCCTTCTTCTCACTTGAGTGCGTCTTTACCTCCTAAATCTTCCCAGTGATCCAGGATGTAGACAGCTCCTCTCTGGAGGCCAACTATCAGAGCTTCGCCAGCCTGATGGAGCAGCGGCTGGCCGAGCTCTTCCTGGTGGCGGGCAGGCAGGGCGCTCAGACGGCCCGGTCCCGGCGGGCCACCACCGTGGGCAGATACACCGTGCAGGTACGCCAAAAGTCAGTTTTGTGCACCCAGGCGGGAGCGGGGAGCGTTTGCGATGTTTCTGGGAGTCTACAAGATCCACAAAGGCGTGAAAAAGACCTCATTCAGAGGTTAAAGGTCAAACGTTAGGTGTAATCAATCAAGACGATTGGGGGCGGGGCTTGCATGGATGGGTAGGGACGTTGCAGTGTGTGACACCAAGAGTATGCATGTGTATGCATTGCGCTTTACGTAATGTCCACTCCAGATGGTGAGCATTCGCCGGCTGCCCGGGCCCAAGAACCCAGCGGAGATGACCTACTACGTCCAGCAAAACGGGGCCCCCGTCACCGGAACCAGCGCCGCCAAGACCCTCAGCAGCCTGGACTCGCAGACCATGGCGCTGACGCTGGGGTACTTTGTCCAAGTGCAGGCAGAACGTAAGCGGCGTGATATCCTACCGTGGGTTTACAGAGTGAAATGTGTCTGAGATATCTGGAGTTCTTACACTACATTTAGACTTCATTTCCCATAATGCAGCTCTTTAGCATCTCTTTAGGTCTTTTTAAATAAAACATAGAGAAATGAAACGGAGGCGACAGAACGTTCCCTCTCACCGTTCTTTCCCTCATGTTTCCTCAGAAACTATAATTAACAAATTGGAGGGACATCAGCGGCCATCACCCCCCCCTCCCCCCGCCATGGACTGAACGCGATGTTCTTGTGAAATTCATTTAGTTTCCTCTAACAAGCTCAGATGGAACAAACTGCGTCGGCCCTTGGCCCCTTTTGGGCGAGTTGTCCTTTTCATCGCTCGCAGCAAAAAATCAATTCAGGCTCAAGAGGTTTAAAGGAGGTGGTTAGCCTAGCTTAGCGTGACAGACTCCATTGGCTCGTTTATGCTGATGAAGACTCGTGTGTTTGTAGCCGTGGTGAAGACGCCGCCCGGCAACTTGTGGATCATGGCGGTTCTGACGCCGCTCTTCCTGTTGATGGTGGTGATCGGCATGGTGGCCTTCATCCTGTGTCAGAGAAACAGGGTCATCTTCAAAACCGGTGCCTTCAGGAGCTTCAAAACCCGCTCCAAGGTAGGACCACCCATGTTTTGATCCTCCTGCGTTGTGTTTTGCTTCCAACTTGTCTCCTCTTTCTTTTTCCATCTACACAAATGGAGCCTTCAGAAAGCTCTAATCCCACATGTAGACCTCAAGCCATTTGTCTTCCAGCCGCCAACCGCCTCACGGACGTTGCTAATAATGCATCTGTGAAGCCCAATCAGTCCAGAATAATAGGGCGCAGCGTGCTGGAAGGGAACCTCTGGGTAATTCTGGCCCTTCCACAAAAATAGAATTCACTCACCGTCCACTGATTTGAGATTAAATACGAATCGAGCGCTTCAACTGCGACGCGTGTCATAGACTGGTAGCAGCTGGCTGTGATCCGCTTGCATTGATTTCCTGGAAACGGTGACGCCAGAAGAACAGCTGCTAGTTCCATCGCCGCCAGTCAACAGACAAACAGGCAGTAAGCCGGCCAGCCTCACTGGTCCTGAAGCCACGCCTGACGTGATTGGTCTGTTTCTGAATCTGTTTCACGCTGGAAGTCTCCTCCCCTCTCCTCTCCATCATTAACCCTCTCCTCCCCTCCCCTCTCCATCATTAACCCTCTCCTCCCCTCTCCTCTCCATCATTAACCCTCCTTTACTCTTGTCTCCCGTTCAGACCTCCTATCGCAGGGAGGGCAGTTACCACCACCAGGTACTCCCCCCCCCCCCCAGCTGCTGGCTGTATTCTCTATCAGTGAATGAACGCCGTTGTGTGTCGACCAGCTTGTTTCCTTGTCAGCTGCTTATTCCTGCAAACCGCTGCATGTAGCTGCTGTGATGTGGACAGGACTTATTCCACCATCTTCATTGGCTGTTAGACATCAGTAGGATGAGACAGGAGGGGGCGTGGGGGGTGTGAATAAAAGAAAGGAATGTCGGCACACAAACTGGGACAGTCTATTTTTAATTTGTGCCACTCATGAAAAAGTGACTCAGGCTTGTGTCATCAGCCGAGACGGTTCCTCTGCCGGTTCCGTTCCCTCTCGGATGAGATCCTTCCGGCGTCGGAACCCTAAACGGACTCCCAGCTGGTTCTGGGAGCTAAAAACAAAACAAAAACACCCATGTTCGTGTTTCCCATCTCTCCAAACCAGTCCTGGCGTCGCGTCGTCCGTTCCTACTGCTGAACTCTGGGGTTTTGTTTGCATTCACAGTCGTTTCTACGCGTTTAATACCAATTTATGTTTGTTTTTAAAGTGAATTAAATATTAAATGTCCCAAACTGGGAACTGGTAAGCAGTGCCGCGAGGCTGCAATCGCTGCTCTTATTCACGGCGGTATTTAACCTCCTTCAGTTCCGAGCGTCGGCATCCGTGAGTAAACGAGATGAATATTTCACACATGGATTTAGAGCTTGTGGCATTATGGTAAACCGGAGATAAACACTTCCAGTTACGGAGTGGATCCTCTGCTACTCACGTCTAATCCTCATCGACTAACCTGGTCTGGAACGAGTCGGAACCATCAACAGGAAGTGAGGATGAGGACCGGGTGTGCATAAAAAAGCACACGTGCGTCCCCGGGAGACTCGGGGACGCAAAGTAAAACTTTTTGCCGCGTCGCACCTCATCCCGCCCCGGGAGGCGTCTAAGCACCTCCATCCTTCCTCCATCTTCTCTCATCTGTTCCATTCAGACGCTCTCTGGGACACTTCGTTCTCCTCCATCATTCACTCTGCTAGACATGAATTTATATCAATATGGCCGCGAGGGGAATGGAGCACATCTCCTCCGTCTGCTGAACCTCATCAAGCTGCTGTTGCTATGAGTTAAAATTAGACGCGAGCAGAAGCTTCTAGTTGCAGGCAGGGAAAATCAAAGTGGATAATTTTTTTGGGGGGGGGGTCGAGCTCCTTGGTCGCTTCACAAGGTCTTTATGGAGAGGAAACAGACAGACCCTGTGTCGCCTCTCTCAGCTCTTTATATATCATTCTTCTAAATGCGGAGAAAATCCCATCCATCCGTCTCTCTGTATGAGAAACCCGGTCGGCTGCCAGCGTCTTCATTAAACCGAGCTGCTCATACAAGATGAAGGATGTACCATTTGTTAAGTCAACACACTGTCAGCGGAGAGCGGAGGAGAGGGCGATGTTGACGCCGGAGACGGAGGGAGGGGAGGAAGAGGCAGCGACGAATAGGAAAGCAGGGATTCTGAGGGTGAAAGGAACAGACAGGAAGAGAAAGACCCTGGAGCCGGTGAGATGTCAGGCGCTCCTCTCAAGGTGAGGCCCCTGGGCGCTGTGGTTTCTGGGAATCCGTACCGTCTGTGTGCGTGACAGCCATTTCCCATCAGCCCCAGAGTGACACATCTTTGCCCGTCGATGCAGGCGGCGCTGAAACCACGCGTGATGTCGGCCCCTCAATAATCCACACGCATGATGGATCCCTCCTCCTCTGCCTGGCGTCAGTTATTCACTCGTATTTCCAGTACGGGTAAATATGAGTGAATACTTTAATATATTAATACATAATAAATGAACACACTTTTGTCACACTCCCATGATGCTCAGCTGTCAAGCGACCGTAGGCATATTAGCGTTTACAGCCTCCATGCATTTTATTTATTTATTAATTTATTTGACGTGATGGAGTGGCAGCGTCACCATCCATCACTTCAGCGGGTGGAGGATGCACGGAAACAAGTGTGCACTCCATCACTTTGTTCATGCCGTGATTGGACAGCCTGTGTGTGTGTGTGTGTGTGTGTGTGTGTGTGTGTGTAAGTGTGTAAGTGTGTAAGTGTGTGTGTGTGTGTTGGAGCTACCAGCCTCGTGTATGACCGATAAATTATTGACGATGCCATCCGGCCTGATGCTGAACCTCACATGCACTCAGAATTTTCGGAAGCATCATCAAATGCGTCCCATTTTAGAGCCACTCTGAATAGAAAAGGGGAGGCAGGAAATCAGGGTTTGGACTGCTTTGTTGTGTAACCCCCCCACCCCACCCCCCCACCCAAAAAAAAAAGGATCTTTCTCTCCCATTTTTTTCTCCTCTTTCTTTTATTCCCTAAATTGAAACGCGTTTAGTGTTTGCACAGAATGTGTCCCAGCCTCAGAGGCTTAGCAAAACACGTCTTCTGTTGCCTTTCTCTGCTTGTCTCTTTTTGACAAAACCCCCGACTTCAAAGGTGCTGTTAAGCTTTATTCCCTTTTTTTTTCCCCTCTCCCCTCTCTCTTTCATTATGTCGGCTGTGTTTTGGAGACAGATTAAAAAAAAAAAACTGGTTTCCGGGAGGGGATGTCCATCCAATTACCTTTATCTGAAATGGAAGCAACGCTTGTGGAAGTTTTTCTTTAATATTCCGGAGAGCGTGTTGCGTCAGCCGTGAAGCGCCCCTGACCTCAGAGACGTGGACTCGTTCGACTTACTTGCTGCCGATCAGACCCTGGACTTGATTTGACTTTCGCTCATATCACCAACATGAACATTGGATCCATTCTGTGTGCATGTGTAGAGCATTGTGTTGAGCTTGGTTGTTGCAGGAATCCTCCTAAACGCCATCAACTGCTTTCCAAAGGCGTTTAACTTCTGCTCGATCTGCGTCTAACCTGATCCGCCTGTGCTGACAAACCGTGATGCATGTGCTCCTGTCCTGCAGACCGCTGCTTGCTTCAATGCATCCGGAAAACATCAGTCCAACAGGCGGACCTAAATGCTATTTTACGGCTAGAAAAATTGACAATGGCAAACTCTGATGAGCTTCAAAGCGTCCTGACTGATGGGTTGATGTTGAAGCTGACGGCTTTACCCACGTCTGACGTGTTTTATCTCGTTCCAGCCTGTCCAGGGCTTCGACTACGCTAAGAAGCACATGGGTCGGACAGATGAGGCCGTGTCCGTCACCAAGGAGACGCTGGTGCTGGGACTTCCTGTCCGAGACGCTCCGCTGTCGCTGTCGTTGGATAAGAAGGTCCACCAGGACGGCACCGGCAGCAAGAGGCCTCCGTCAGCCGACGTACTCAAAGGAGGGTGAGAAACTTCATCAGGTTCCACAAACTGTTTTCCACGCGTTACGTCACCGGCCCCTTCAAACACATGGTAGATAACGCCACACGCTCCTCAACCTGAATTGACCTTTAGCAAAAGACGCAGTTTCTTTGCAGGGAGCAGTGAACTGGTTTCCGTCCTCGCCTCCCATCGCCGATCCCTCCAGATCTTCTGCAGACGGCGGAAGCCTCCGATTCTCTTCAACCGTTGGAGTCTTCAAGCTCGAGCTGATCAGAGTGTTTGAGTTGAGGAACCTCAAGCAGCTGTTTCAGTCGGCGAACGAGCCAGGAACAAAACCCTGAGCTGTTAGCAGGACCAGACCGTGTTTGTTCGCTCGTGGCGGCGTTAAGCCGGAGACAAGCCAACAGTAAGCAGGAGCGACTCCGACAGACTGACGCCATCTGACGATAAATACGGCGCGTCTTTAGCAGGGAAAAACATCAGTAACGCGTTTTACGAGCCGCGGGTTTTTATTTTACATCCTGATGTGGTGTGGACATTTTACGTTCGAGATTAAAAATCTTTGCGTTACGCAGAAGAATGAAGAAGAAGAACATGGAAAAACAGTTCCCGTTCCCACTGGACTGCACACGCGTGTAATTCTCCTCTTCATGTAGACGGCGATCAGTCGGTGACTCCAGAGTCATTTCCACATTCTGCGAAATGAGTTTTGCGTGGTTTGGTTGCAGGCAAACAAGCATTTGAAGAAAGAGAGAAGCACTTGATTTTTCATGATGAGGCTAGCACCAGATGTTAGCAGCGGAGCTCAAGGCACCTGCAGCAGCGTTCATTTATGGCTCCCTATAAAAAAAAAAATAAAAAAAAAAAAGATGCTAAGTCATCATTTCACCCTCATAATATAACTGCACGACAATTAAAACCTGCCCCGAATTTTTTGGAATCCTTTAAGCTATCGTTATTCATCTGATTTTTATTCAGGGAAAACAATATTTCCCTAAATTTCTTGAGGTCAAACTTCGACACGGACGTGCAAAAAAGGTGAAAAGGGGAGATCCTTCTCACTCTTGGAGACAAGTGAAACTATTACGAAGTGCAGCAACGCTTGGGCTCCACTTTGTTTCCTCGTCTGAGGATGGAGGACGCTGCAGGTGGAAGCCGAGGGTCCACTGTTTATACGGGACGCATTTATTCTGCGTCACTGCGTCACCTCCTGCTACGGCAGGCGAGGTGTGAAGCTCTATCAGCATCAACAGAACCTAAGCAACAGGTGGACGTGAGGACAGGATGACCCTGGTCTCAGGAGGGGTCGTGTGTGACCGCAGTCACTAAACAGCTGCAAAGAGATGGAAAATAAACACCAAGAGATGGAAAATAAACACCAAGAGATGGAAAATAAACACAAAGAGATGGAAAATAAACACCAAGATCGAAAACAAATCATCTTTGCATTAAAATATTTGACCCCCCCCCCGTCGTTTTGCGTTCTCTGCACACACACACGGACCGACACCACCTGTGCCTTTAACTAGTGTTTGGTAATTGTTCATCAATGTTTTGATATTTGAAGTCGATGTGTTATTCACCGTGACTTGATACACCATGAGACTCACACACCCCCCCCCCCGTCTCCCTTTTTTTATTCCTTTGCCTCTTTCTGTTGCCATGGATACTACAGGCGGTTGCCAAGCGAGGAGGAAGGCTCCATGTCGAGTAACGGCTCTGGGAAGCTAAACACCAGCAAGAGCTCGTCGGCTCGGAGGACGGCGACCACCAGCAGCAGCAAGAACGGCAAGGAAGAGCTGCACAAGAGGAGTGTCAATGGTGAGGGGGCGCCGGGGGGGGGACGGAGTGAAATACTGAAGACATAAGATACTAAAGAGGACGACGGAAACACAGACCTGCACACTCAAATTCATGCGATTGTAATTTACTTAACATGGGTGAAAGGAAAAGCGGACAAACAGGGGATGACTCACTGATGCATTGGAAGTGTTAGTGATGACACACACACTTATGTCACGTACTCCTCACACACTCTCAGACACACACACACACACACACACACACACACACTGCTCTTCATCAGAGACACTATTCACGCCATATTCAAAATATAAATAATATTGTGAGTCATGAAAGTCAACATTTTTGGGAACTTGAGACTTTCAATGAAATATGTTTGAATAAAGCAAAGGTGCAACGCGTGCAGGGATTTTCTGGAGAGGTCAGAGGTTGAATCGGTTAATTGATTATAAATAAATGATGTCACTTCCTTCTGGAGACACACAACACATCAATGGGTCCGCGACTGATTTATCCATCTGACTCCAGTCGCCGTTGGAGCTCTTCGCATGTATGAGAATACAGGAAGAGCCATAAACATGCGTTTATATCACAGGAAGTAGTAAAAGAAAACTCTGGGTGCACACGAGTGAGAGGAAACGAGTTCACTTCATCATTTAAATCACAAAATAAATAAATAAATAAATAAAAAGGTCATTATCAGCGTCTGTTAACCGACTCGTTCAGCTGAGACTCCGGGTCGTCACTCCGATCGCTAATAACGCTGCAGCGTCGCTGCTGTTCAGTGACATTCTGGGATATTTTTAATATCTTTTTGCTCCAGCAAACTGTTGTTCACAGTAATTTGCGTGATTTATAATGTTTATGCAAGCAAATGAATGGAACCCCGGAGGAGAGGATGAGTAATAGTCGTGTTTCTTCACTACTTTTCTCAGACAACCAGAGACGGACAGAAGCAGTGATTTCAGACAAGAGAGAGAGAGAGACAAACAGAAAGAGAGTCGTCCATCATCTCGTTCTGATAAAGACCGTGTCGAGTTCCACCTCGTGATCCAGATATACTCCGGTTCCATCTCTGGGAGCGTTCCCGTTCTTCGTCCTACTTTCAAAGGAATTGCAGAAACAAATAAAGAGCTTCTCGCAGTGTTGAGAAAAGAGGAACAATTCTTGAACGTTTCTCTTGATCTGGATCCCCTCCATGATAGATGATGATGTAAAAACAAAAAGTCTTGGGTCAGATCCGTTCTGGTATTGATTTGGATCAATTCCCAAACGGATCTTCATCCTCAGATCAGTCCTTGACCTTTTTTCGTGCTGAATGAAAATATTGAAGCGACAGCGACAGTGTCTTTAATCTGTAGTTCATAAAATGCGTCTCGGTACTCGGATGGCAATGAGCAGATCGCAGCACTGCAGACGTAAAGCGACGGAGATGAAATAACAAGCAGATTGTCATTTGAGTCACAGTGTTTATCTCCTCGTGTGCAGAAAACACTCATAAAAGTCGCCCCGGGCGACAGTTACTGCAAAACGACGGTGGTTTGAGATGCTCCGTGGAATGTTATTTTATTCCAGCAATTCTAAAAGTGTATTTTACCGCAAGCAAATCAACGCACTCCGTTCCAACGCTGCTCCCGTCTGATCGTGGGGACGTCGATGTATTGTGACGGCAGCAGGAACGGCCTTATGGGAGCTGCAGGTGTGTTTGGTGTGTACACGGTATCCCAGCAGCCCCTGCTGCTCATGACGCCACCTGTCCTGAAGGTGGGCGTGCGGTTTTTGGAGCGGTCTATACGTCTTGTCACGTATTTAAATAAATGTATTCTGTCTGCGTTCAGTCAGTTTAAGGTTAAATCAGTAATTAAATCGCTTAACTGTCATAATTAACTTAATGTGAAAGCTGCTCCCCCACCAGAGAAGCCGCTCAAATCTGTGACAGTAATTATCTTCAGTCTCTGACTGTCTCTCCCTCTGGCCTTCTTCTTCCTCCTCTTCTTCCTCCTCTTCTTCCTCCTCTTCTTCACAGATCCATATGAAGACCACTCAGGTTCTCTTCGTCTCATCACCATCAAACCCATGACGGCCCAACCGACCTACTCCTACCCGTCCTCCTCATCCCACAGCCAAGACTCGGTGGTTCTGAACGGGGACGTGAGTCTGCATGCACACACACACACACACACACACACACACACACACACGTCTCCACACCCAGAATCGCCACTCTGAACTCCAGTATATGAAATATAGTGATCCCTAAGTGGTTATTATGATTGATGTAACTTCAGATCCACCCAAAACGCTTCAAATACTTTAATAATTAATAATCTTCCAGTCCCAAAAACAGACTCCACTTTTTTTTTTTTTTTACTTGGATAAACAATCACCGTGTTTGCCGTGGCGAGTGTGTTCGATGCTAAGGGTTTATTAAATTAAATTTGTGTGCCTGTGGCGCGTATTCTGCCGCTCGAATGATGATGCGATAAAGATTAGCTTTTTGTTGAACAGCTGCAATGTTTATAAAGGGTTAACCCTCATCTCCGGTACTCCAGCACTGCCTTCATTTGGTTCCAGAGTAAAAAATTTGCATAAAAATGATCTCAAAAACATCCCATAAATGAATGTTTACATAGTTTGATAGAATGAGTTGGTGCCATTAGAGGTGGAGTTATTGGTTCTAGACCCACTTCCTGCTGCAGCATCACAGTATTCCCTTATTCCAACTCGACCTCTCTGCACCACTGCAGCCGAGACAGCGGCGCACGTAGGACCGATGATAAATCATCCTCCAATCCGATGAGGTGGAGGCAAAAAAAATTCCCTCAGGGACTCTCCGGTTTTCCAGTTCATCTGCAAGTGATTGATGCACACGAGCAGAAAATATCATGTTTAGGGCGCGACACGGTTGTCTGATTATCCAGACGTAGGAACGCTCGGCTTGAACGCTTTGGAACCCGAGGAGACAGAAATGCTCCAGTTCAATTCTCCAACGGTTTGTTTGCAGGCGAACCACGTCGGGTTGAAGCAGAAGTCCGACATTGAACACTACAGGAATAAACTGCGTCAGAAGGCCCGCAAAAAGGGCTACGGAGAGTTCTCTTTGTCGGAGACCGGCAGCCACGGTTACAGCCACCGTGATGCAAGGCACGGTCGGCATGACAACGGGGTCAAGGAGCCGATGACCGCCGAGGAGAAGAGGGCTTCGTTTGCGGGATGTCACAAGAGGTACGGGGAGTCTTCCTCCTTCAATCTGACCGCTGTGGTCTTACCCCACCGGTCCTGGGTGGGGCAGGCGGAAACGAGCCGCTTCACTTTATTACCCCTCTTTATGTACGATTAATGGTTTCCATCTCGTCCCCGGCTAATCGGCCTCGTTGCTCTTAACTGCGCTGCAGATGTTCAAACCAGTCAGAAGAAGCTGTTCTATGTTTGTTAGACGGCTCCCATTAAGCAATGAAATGATTTTATGATTATTTAGTGTTCAATCAGTTGTAATGAATTCCTACTTAATTTCCTTTCCCACCAAGAATTTGCATCTACCCCGAATGTGTAGCTGCAAAGCGCCGTTCCTAGGCAACGCTTCAGGAGTGAGCGAAGGCTGATTTTGGGTCAGCACATTTAATTTTTCACAGTCCATACAGACAACTGTTTGTTTGGCTCCTCGTTCCCACTCGCTCAGTTGGTACATTCAACCTTCGCACTTTGCACAAATCCGGAAGGCGAGAACGTAGAACTCAGGCCCCGCTGTCTGGTTCCGTTTGCAGCCATTCTGAGATTTTAGCAGAACAAGTTGGTTTATTACTGGATCTGAAGGCAAAAAAAAAACAAGTCGTCAGCATCCAGGTGAAAGCACGTTTCAGTGAGTCGTGACCTAATAAATGTGAGCTTCTGTGTTTCGCTCTTCGCTGTTTCCGTTTGCTTCAGAGAGCGGACGCTGAGCGCTTCAGATTGTCTCATCACAGAAAAACTGGTGAAGGCAAACAAATCCAACGAGGGGCAGACGAGAATCAGAAAACCCAAAAGCAGACAGCGAAGACCTGACATCATGGGGGGTGGGGCTCAACCGGGTGGGGGGGGTACTTCACTTATTATACTGCATTATACTACTGAGTACAATATCAGCATCAGGTAGAGCAAACCAGGTGGAAAGACGATTGTTTCAGTCGTTGCGCTTTTACCTGAGTTTTGTCTCACAGGCATTAATCTTAGAAACACTTCCTTGTCTGTTTTGGTGCTGCGTCTGTAAACGTTGACTCAATGAAAAGAAGAATAAGATTATTCATCCACATCCTCCGTCCTGACTGAACGGATGTTTTCTTTTTGTCACTTTTGATGGGCAGGCGGATAAAAAGATAAGAGAACTTTTTTGACCGTCAGACCAGACAGTAAACTACACCCTGTGTGTAGTTTACTGTCATTGGTGGGATGTTTGCTGGGGGTGCGGCTACAGCGTTTAAAGCACCTGTTCTGTCACCTGTCCGTCAGGTACTCGCATCCACGGGAGCCCACTTACTGGAGCCGGCAGTCCCTGAGCAGCCCGAGCCCGGTGGAGACGGAGATGGACCTGCTGGTCCTGAGGGAGAGGTCCAGGAGGGGCATCAGGAACAACGGCTATGACGTGAGCATCTGGACCTTCTTAATACCGTAACGCAGCTCTGGAGCTTTAGTCCGAACCGGTCCCGTTATGGTTGTCGGTGTAAAACCACTTCACTCCTTCATCTCCCTGCTTTTCCCCCCGTCGGTGCTCCAAGCCCACCCCTCAGAGGTTTAGCCAAAACACCTTTCATAAAGCTGCTGCAGACAGGAGAATTAAGACGAGGACCGGATGAATTCTGGAGAAGAGAGGGAGAAAGAGAGAGAGAGAGAGAGAGAGGATGAAAAGATGGATTTTACCAGCAGCGAGAGATGGAGAAGGAGAGGGAGATAAAATGGGAAGCGATGGAGTGAAATGTCTCCATGCTGCTGCAGCAGCTCCCTCGCTGAATGTCAATGACTGTGAATACGATTACAGCCTGTTCATGGATTCAGACGGAGGCCTGATAGCGGTTAATAACCTTGGATGCAAACTGCTTGATGCTGCATGAGGAGATCTTTTTTTTTTCTAGAACAGTGTAATCGGTGCTTTTTCCTCCACCCGTCGACATGTTTCCGTGTGTGAGCGACACACCGATGCTCTTCAAACCCACAGAATCCAGATCTGATGATTCCCATCGAACAAAAAGCTGCCGCCGTCGCTCTTGACCGTCATGACTCGGGGGTTCTCGCCCTCCTGACTCGGTTCTGTCCTGCAGGGAGAACCGGAACCGTTTGAGGAGACCAACGTGGACCGTCTGATGAGCTCTCTGGGCTTCAGAGGCGGCTCCACCAGCACCGGGAACGGCAGCTTGGGGGTGAAAGCTCACCGCGGCTCCGACTCCTCCACACTCAGCTCTCAGCCATCCATTGACGAGGTCCGCACGCAGATGCACATGTTGCTAGGCAACGCCTTCAGCCTGGCACCTCCGGACCACGACCCCCCTTCTCCTCCAACCAAGTAAATTTATATTTTTCACATTTTATTTGTTGAAGCATCTGTATATTTTTCAGCTCTTGTGTAGGAACGGAGGACGGATGCGTCGTGTAACGTCCCAGAGTACATCCCACTCCAAGCTGCTTCTCAAAAAAGCGGCGGCGACGTTTCCGAACTTGAACATTAAAGTAGTTCTGTGTTCGTCCGCTAACTTCTTCTGGTTTTTCGTCATCAGCCGCCGCCACCACCACCACCACCACCACGCCCACAGGGCCTACAACCCCTCCCACACCAGCCACTACAGCGATGGGGTGACCAGCGCTCCGGGCACCATGAACCACCCCTGCGGAGGCAGGCAGAGGAGCACGGGCTACGAGGATGTGCACCAGTGCAGCCTCCCCAAACCGGTACCAGAGGGCATTATGGGGGCTGTTTAGCAGCTGAATGATCATTGTGACTTTTGCTAAAAGGCACTAAAACAGTAGAGCAACATTACAGCCAATTATTAATCCAGGTGTGATTTTATGTGTCACTAAATCACACCTGTGGCTCCTGCAGGGCTTCCGGTTCACCCAACTTCCTGATATGGGCATCGGATCTCCTCCACCACTGATCCCCTCAAGACCAGTTCCACTGCCTGGGACCTCCCTACGACGGTAACACACACACACACACACACACACACACACACACACACACACACACACACACACACACACACACACACACACACACAGGGGTTGACGTTCCAATCGTGTTCACGTTGCGTTCACAATGACATTCAGATCAAATGTTGACACTTAAAATCGTCCCGGAAGGTCTCGTCAGCCAATCACAATGCAGCATTAGGGTTAGCCACCAAATCTGATCCAATGTGGAGGACCAAGACAGGAAGGAGCTACGAGATGCTGATGAGCGTCACGTGATCCGGCTTCATTTGAATGCTGTGGCCGTGTGCTTCCTGTTGCCGGGCGCTTCAGCACTGCAGAGCCGCCGACCTTCCAGCTGTTGTGTGGAGAGGCGTGTCTGCCCCCTACTGGCCGAACGCAGAACTAAGATGAACAGGAACACAAACAGGGTCATATCTCTAAAAGGTCAAGCTTAAATAGATGGGAAAGATGCTGTGATGGTCGTCATGGAGACAGTGCTTCGTTAGTTTCAACCTCTGCATCAGGTGAAGGGCTGAGCTGCTGTGTTGTAAACGTCCTGTTTGTTTGTTTGTTTGTTTGTGTGATTACTTCCAGGCTAACGTCTATCCTCCCCTCCACTGACAGTTCCACCCCCGACGTGAGTCTGAAGCCTCGCGTGTCGGAGGCCTCGGAGCAGCACAACGGCGCCCCCTACCTGCCGCTGTCCCGAACCCCCTTCCCCGCCGTCACCGTCGACCAGTCCGTCGCCACCTACTCAGGTGGGACAGCGGCGCCGTCAGACGAGGTACAGGTGAGCGTCAGCCGTTGGCTAATGGCGTGTTTGCGTCTGGCAGGAAACCCAATCACGGCGGTCTACGCCATATCCGCCAACCGCCCGGGGTACTCGGACTACTTCGTCATGTCGCCGCCGTCCTCCTACCGGAGCCCGTCCTGGATGTCCTACCCACCCGAGCCGGAGGACCTGCCGCGCCAGTGGAGCGACGCGCCGGTCAGACACACACACACACACACACACACACACACACACACACACAGCGTCTCTGTGTTCCTGTGTGTGAAGACGTTCTTCTGTTCTGTTGGCTCCACAGCAGAACTCTCGTCACCTGGAAACCATCTGCTGAGGTCATGTGACGGCGGCCCCGGGGAGGAAGCAGCCTGACGCTCGGTGGGTCACTTCCTCTTCCTGTAGCGCTGCCTGTTGAGGGAATCGGGGGGCGTTTAACTTTTGAACCTCGTCTGCCGTTCTTGCTTTAAGTCGCTGTAAAGTCTGCACATATTTAAATAAGAAGCCCCGCCCCCTTAAAACCCCCCAGGGTGGCGTTTCTCACCGCGTTGCTGCACCTCTTCCTTTTTTTTCAGCATTTGATTCGTGTCTGTTCACTTCAATATGGGGGGAGCTCCCTTATACTAAAATGGTCTCCTTCCTTCCTTCCTTCCTTCCTTCCTTCCTTCCTTCCTTCCTTCCTTCCTTCCTTCCTTCCTTCCTTCCTTCCTTCCTTCCTTCCTTCCTTCCTTCCTTTTTCCTCCCTCCCTCCCTCCTTCTTTCCCTCCTTCCTTCCTTCCTTCCTTCCTTTTTCCTCCCTCCCTCCTTCTTTCCCTCCTTCCTTCCTTCCTTCCTTCCTTCCTCCCTCCCTCCCTCCCTCCCTCCTTCCTCCCTTCCTTCCAGGTTTCTATGGATGGGCAGACGACCACCACCTTCCTGAAACCTCCCCTCCTTCTCTTGTGGCCGGGCCCTTCCTCCTGTCTGATTCCTCATCCCCGATGGACCTTACATTACCCCCCCCCGCCCTGCCCCCCCTGCTGGCCTGGTTTCCATCTATCCTCTTCCTTCTGTTCTCATTTGCAGCTCAAAGCCTTCCTCATCCTCCAGAGCTCCTCTTCGTCCGGTGGAATCTTCGGTCTGCGTTCAGCCATGCTTGTCTCTCCTCCTTATCTTCTCTCTACTCCTGGGGGGGGGGGTCGGCTCTCTCCGGCACCTCCACACCTTTTGTTACTCCTTCTCTGTGGGCTACTCCACCGGCCCCTCCAACTGCTGAACTGTGTGGGGGCAGGACGGGGCGACAAACCGGGCCGTCCCCTCCTATCTGCCCCAGCAGTCACCACACACTACCTGCCATCTGCCCAGCAGACGATGGCACAAAGCGCTGCGTTGCCAGTTTGGTAGCGCCCCAGCCAGGGGCAGTAGTCGCCCCCTCTGAGCTGGACCATCCTGGACTTTACCCCTGAAGTCCACCGTGAAGCCAGGAAAGCTGGACTGACTTAAAAACTGTGCTTTTTTCTTTTTCTTTTCTTTTTTTGACAAATCCAGATTCCTACGTAAACCTACACCTGATTAATGTGTGTAATTTTAAACTTCAGTGAGAAAAGAAAACAAACCTCCAGTCTTGAGCTGTCTGACTTTCAGTTTTTTGAATATTTGTGTGCTTTTGTCATTTCTTTTTTGTGCGTTGATTATTATCAATGGTGACTGTACAAAAAAAAAAAAAAAAAAAGGCGTAGTGAGTGTTTATGTTTCACTCACCTTATTTCAAGGCAAAAAAGAAATACGACATCCTTCAAAAGGGAGAAAGCTTAGTTGTCTGTGGTTCCGATGGCATTTCAGTACTTTAAAAAAAAAAAAAAAGAAGAATTAATCCATCTGCTTTTTGTTCCTTCATTGGATTAAGCAATGAAAACAGGAAGTAGTCTGTGTGTGTTCTGTCTCTCATCTGGTCACGAAGCGTCTCGTCTGCTAACCGTTGGACGGACCCGGGTCACATTTAGCTCATGAAAAAAAAAATCCTGTTTTGTAGCTCGGGCAGGGTTTCGTCGTTTCACGATGGAAACATTTACATGGATCTGAGCTTATTTTTAATTGTGTGATAACTTGGGTCTGTTGCAGTTCATGTGAACACACCAGTAAGTTTGGAAAAAAGTTCCTTTACTTGAAAGATGCCTACTGTAGTCTACTGTATTAGGAAAGTTGACTTTGGTTCTTCTGATGAATTTTGGGTCTCTGGACTGTGATGCGGGTCGAGACTTGGCGAGTTGAGCCACGTTTGTCAAATAACGGTTCGGTGCATTGTTGTAAATAGGAGATGATTTAACAAAGAGATTTATGCAAGTACGACGAGAGGGTAGGGGGGGACGCTTGACGTCGTTCTGACGCCATTTTCCGTTCAGTTTCTCTGCATTTATAACGAAACTCCATGACTTTCTGGATGATGCACACATTTCTGCATCGTCTGGTTCATTTAGTACCAACGGAAGAAGAAAAATAACACTTTCATTTCACTGAAGGAACAGCTGGAGTGTTTAAAGCAACGTATATTCAAGAGGGAGTCTAGAGTACTAAGGTTTGATTAAAGCTAACAGCCATAAGAGTTTAAATAATGCAATTTTTTTGGTACAAGTAATTTCACAGTCTGAATTATATTTACCCTCATTTTCTCTGAGGAGAATGGAGACACACTTTATTTAACACTCCTCATTATTTAGATGGTACTAAAGGAGATTATAGCCATATAACGTCACCAAGTGGACATAAAACAGCAAGGAAATACGGAGTTAAAAGTGTCAAACGATGCCAAATGGGAGCGTATTCAAGTGGAAATGAAACTGCAGAGACGTAGAAATGTAAAGCTAGGCGTGTAAGTATAGTTGTACATGAAATGAGCACTTTTATGAAGAGCCCAATCTTTGTAAGAAAAGAGCAGAATCAATGCAAAAACACTGTTATATAGCATGAAATAACTCAGATTGTAAAAATGGACAAAACCATACAGAAATGCTTTTACGTGTAAATGCGTAGTCGGAATTTTTAAATAACGTTCTAAAAAGACTTTTCCAGACCCTGAACTGACGCAGGATGAGGATTTTGGGGGGTTTTAGGTCGGGGATTGACCCTCTGAGAGCCCAAATCTTTGAAATGTGGACATTTTTATTTTCTGGAAGGGCTTTGTCTTCTTAATTCAGAAAAGGTTGAATTTGAAAGGGAAAATGAGATGGTTCTATGTGCATCAAATGTCCTCCATTTAATAATCACAGTCTGTGAAATGAGAAGATCTGGAAAGTAGAACGGATGAGAAGTTCTTGTTTGTAAAGGTGGAATAAAGTCAGATGTGGATATTTAAAAAAAAGAAGAAGAAGCGGAACCGGAGTTCAGAATCATTCTCATGAATTGAGTCCTGGTCAGCCGTTATGTTTTGAATCATACTCAGTGTATAAAAGCATTACTGGTAGAAGAGAGGACGTCTCTCCTTTTATTTGACGCCATGTTTAAGGCCGGGGTGGGTGGGTTTCGCTTTTAAGGCGGTAACTTTTAAACGGAGACTTGATGCTACGCTATAAAGTTGATGTGTAACGTCTGTGCTTTACGCCGGTGGCGGAGAGACGCTTTTATTGACGACGGAACGACTGTCAGTAGTTTTTCTCTGCCGCTTGAGCCACGTCATGATGCTGTGGCGTCATGGTGGCGCTGATGATGTCACGCTGTCGTCTCCTGGGTGTCGGTGGGGTCGCTGTGACGACAACATCGAATGCTGTTGGATGTAGTTATGCAGAAAACTTTTTGGTGAATTTAAACAATAAAGACAAATCGCAAACCTCGGCTCTGGTGATTTTATGATCTTGGTTTTGCTTTTTCTGTGCAGCAACAGATGATCATAAAGATCCAGGTTCTGGTTCTGTGAAGCACGTCTGATGGAAAGTCTACTAGCAGAAAAAAGGTTTGGCAACACCTGAACAAATAAAACTTATCAGAATAAATTCAATAATACATTTCGGAATGAAATATTTAGTTTGCTTTTATTCCTATATTTTTGAATGAAAGAGCATCTCTCTAGGACTCATTTGCTATTTATATTTTGATGCAGGTGGGGGCGCTGTTGCCTCAGGTTCAAATCCACCTTCTCTGTGAGTTGTTTGAATGTTGGAGTGGTGGAATGGTTGGTTGGTGATGGATGGAAAGTTCTAAACTACTTCTTCCTAAAGTTCACTCCCCTGTGCAATTATACCATTAAAAACATCCCACAGCAGAAGATCAGAAATTTGAACTAAGAAATCACCGGGAAGGGAGACAAGCATTCAGCTGAAGGAGGACAATTGGAAAATTACCGTAGCTAATTTGTCTGGTTCAACTAAAGGACAATTAGATTGCAGAACTGATGAGTCTTCTGAAGGCAAGCCAGCCTAAAGTATCTACATCATTACCAGCAGCAGACAACAAGGCATTGTCTGTCCAACAGGACACGCCAGATAATCCTAAAATAGACTGAACTCAGTGGAAACAGCACAAAAAAAAACAAAAAAAATCCAGCTTTGAAAACAGTAACACAAAACGTTCAGCGCATAGCAGGAGATACAGCAGATACCAGGTTGTCTGGTCAAATCTCAAGAGATATGCTAACAAAATGGTTGGAGAACAACTACAAATGGAACAAAGAAGAAGTGAAGACTTATTTATGGATCAAAGACGTAGCATCCAAAGACACTTCAGCGATGGAGTGACGGCTGGAGCCGTTGTAAAACTACCACCACCCAGAACAAATGCATTCACTCAAAGTCCAAAAAGCAATATGCGCTGCTGGAACTTAGACCTGATCACATCCCAAGGGTGGCAGAGGACCTGGAATCTGATTGGTCCATGTTCCGTGCTGCTATTGCTGATGCGGCTGCACGTTCATAGCTGTTAAATGTTCTGCGGTGATCAGTGGCTCGCCGCCAGCCTTTACTGATGAGTAGGGCTAATCAGCACCGCAATTAGTGCGGCTTTGAGTTCATCTTTGCGAGTTTTAATCTGTGCCGTCTATTCCGATGGCGCTGAGGACGCAATGGATAGTGTGAGAAGAAGGGAACATGACGGACTGGACTCGAACAGGGAATATCCTGCCTTTGTGGCGTGCAGGTGTCCATTATGTTTGGAACAGCTAATCCTCCGCCGTGATGTTGTACTCGACTAAATCCTGTCAGGATTCTCCCAGAACAGCAACTTTTGGCCAGTGTGTGTAATCTCTGCAAATCCAAAAAAAAAAAAGAAAGAAAGAAAGAAAGAAAGAAAGGCATTAAAAGAGCAGGCACTCAGCTGAACAGGAGAGAGATGGGAGGTAGACGGCTGGAGGAAGAGAGAGACAGCGGGGACTGTTTAGCCAGTGTTAATTAAGTTGGACGGGCTCTTCAGGGAACCATTATGGATGTCGTACTTGCTAATAAGAAAAGGAAGACACTGTAATGGCAGTTTTATGTAGAGGAGTGGATGGGAAAGAGGGAACTCGATGAGCAGTTCAGGAATCAAAGTGATGGTTTTAAACCAATAATGTTTATAGGATCCGAGACTGACAAACGGCTGCTGGCTGACGGACTGGACCTGGTGATGGTGGATTGTTTCATTCGGTCAATAAAAGTTGACACAACCCACAGAGAAATTATGTTTGCCTGAGAAACTACTTTGCTGCTGTGCATAAAATCCATTTGTAGGAGACACAGTCATTGTGTCACTGAAAGACTTTAAGAAGATAACTCTAATGAAGTCATTCTATATTAGCTGGGAGCCAATAAATTTCTAGGACAAAGCTGTGAAGAAGGGATGAAAATCGAGTGACTAACGGGCATCAGTGAGACCGTATATCAAGAGGTATTATGGGAAGGGTGGACCATTGTATGTCGATTGGCCTTCCTATAAAAATACAAAAATTTTCGTATGTCATTATAGTTGATCTTATTGCAAACCAAGACAAATTCTTTATGGCGTTTGTGTAATTTAAGTATACTGACACCAGATCCAGTACCCTGTTTGGTTCATTTTTCATTTGGATAGCTAATTCTGACGATTGTTACACAAGCATAGCATTAGATCTATTTAGGGGTTCCTCAAATGCTGACATTGCAGGTACAGGAGTCCACCACTAGATGGCACTGTGAGATCATGCCTGTGGAAAAATAAAACCTGCACCACCGACACTGCTGCCACAGAGAAAAACTATTCAAACCGCAGTAATGCCAAGACAGATAACATATATGACATGCACTGACATGGGTAAAGACGTGTATGTAAAAGGTGAAGTCCAACGGACAGCATCTGTTCATTAATCAATTTGTAAACCATATGGAGTTGGTTTCGGTGAGGTCATCTGGCACCTCTCAGCCGAGATGATGAACTTTGTCCTCTTCACAACTGAATTCTGCAGAAGGAAAGCCATCGCTCACACGAGTGACAGCACGTTACAGCCAATCCATCCGTTTACGTGACAGCAGCATAAAAACCGTTGCTATTTTCCCATGATACCCTGAGGGAACTCCCTCCACTCCACCTCCTCTCCTCGAACCGCACACATACACATTATCTTTTCATTTGTCACCCCCTCCTTCCTCTCACCTTTCCATCTCTCAACCTATCAATCAGTGCAACACATCGTTTTCTCCTGTCCTATTTTTGCAGCTGTGTCTTCAGCTGGAGGCTCTGACAGCTAGGTGGGGTGTGATCACGTTAATTGGAGTCAATCCATTACCCTTCATCGCCCGCCTGTTTGCCCAGGCACGATCGCACACATGTTCACATGCATTAAAGAGTGCTGCTGTTTGCTGCCCCACCTGTCGGTGTGCAGGACTGTGGAGGCTGAACGGCGTACTTCTATTAGTGCTGTTGCTACCACTGGTGCCAGCTTCAACAGCTGGCGCCAAATCCAAAAATCGGATTTTGGCTGCCAGTCTGAATGCAGCCTAAGCCATCTCACATCAGTGGGTAGCAACAACTTTTACTTGCTTGATGATACTTACTCTATAATCTTTTATGATGATACTGGGCACCGGTGATTTGCCTCAATGCCCAGATCTTCTTTTGAGTTCTTCTATCTTACTCAAGGATCTCCTTCTGCCCCCTAGTTGTACTCTAGTGGGTGCAGCTTACAGTGTATGAAAGAGGGGCAAAATCTGTCCAACCTGGCTGCACTGATCTTCAAGTATGACTTCCTTCTATCTTCAGCTCAGAAGGTTTAACTGTTTGTTTGCCTTGGGTCATTTGTTTCTTGATTTGAGTCTTGTTAGCTTGCATTTGCACTTCAGCCCATCGATACCGTGGTTTCCACAAATTGCTTAATAAATCACAAATTTTCTCCTGGCATGGGATCAGAAAATGGTCCCGTCATGCCTTCTTCAATCTGGTTTACAGACCATTTGTTCAAAGTTTCAACAGTTTCATTTGCTTGTTTTCTTGGGGTTTGGATCCACGTACTGTATATAACACCACTAGATGTTAGTCTTGCAAGAGATAAAAGCAGCTCAGCTAAAACAAGATGGCAGTCAGTAAAAAACACAGGAAGGATGTCACAATTGGCATCACAAGGAATAAAAAAGGGGAAGATATATATAATCTTTCCAACCTGGCTAGTCTGATCTCACCTTCCTCAGGAGTCCACAGCAAATTTTTATTTTTTAATGAAAAAGTCATACTGGGCCAAGGTCCTGGCATATACACATGACTCAAACAGCAAAACATCATCACTGTCTGCTTAAACTAGTTAATCCATGACTTTTTACTGCCTACAACCTTCACATTTTAGGAGAGAAACAATCAGATGACAACTCCAGCACTGTGGTTGGAGCATGACTCAACAACCGCTGCCCTCTCCACCATCAACCCGGGTCTGCCTCAGTCACAGCATCACTTTTTCTAGTAAGAACAGACGTTCATCTCTATTCTTCTGTCCAATTGTTGACGCATGATTGGAAGTTTATAGGGGGCAAGACTTAGTTGAAAGAACAGTGTCCCAACATGAAAGTAGTTTTAAGATCAAAGGATCTTTCATTTGCAGGTACATAAAGGGCTCTATTACTCTACAATTGTGAGTTGCTTTGAGCACAATGGAGCAGAGAAGGAAAGAATTAATCGACCTTTACGTGTGGTTGGACCAGATCCCTTTGTCCCGGCCCAGGAGGAACATCACAAGAGACTTCAGCGATGGAGTGATGGCCGCAGAAGTTGTGAAACACTTCTTTCCAAGGCTTGTTGACCTGTACAATTATACTCCAGCAAACAGCCTAACCCAGAAACACAGTAACTGGGACTGTCTGAACAGAAAGGTGTTTTGCAAACTGAACTTTTGTGTCTCTCAGGAGTTGGTGAACAGGATTGCTCTGAACACTGTAGGAGCGGTAGCGTCATTGCTGATCATCCTCAAGATGAAGATACAAAAAAAGCTTGAGCAAAGTGCAGAAAGAAAACCAAATTCGAGAAACACATACACCAAGGATGAAAGAAGTCCTCAAAGAGAAATTTCACAGGTCGAGAACCACTTGGCCCAAACAGGAGAAGAGAAAAAATATGAACACAGGAGTATTGAAAGTTGCTGTTTGGAAAAACCAGAGATTCACTCTTACAAAGACTTGTCCCCCAAAGCCCAAACACTTCTGTGTCAGAAAGATCAACACATCTTATTTTTACAGAACAGAGACATCCGGTTAGAAAGTCTACTTCAGTTGAAGGACAAGCAGATTGAAATGCTGAAGAATCCTCCAAATACAAACCCGTGTTTGTCAGAGGCACATGCAGGAAACGTGCCACGGCTTGAGCAACTGCCAATCCATAGCTTCCCAAATGGTCAGAAAACAGATTCCCCAGTGAGAACTACAGGAAAAAGTGAGCAGCATTTAGTACCATGTAGAACAAGCATAGGATTGAACCAACGAGTCTCAAAACAGACTGTTGGAAAGTGGTGGAAAACAGATAACACATTGAAGACAACAGACAGACCAATGAGCAAAGAGGAATTGGAGGACTTGCATAAGTGGTTCAATAAAATCCCTCTATCCCAGCCAATAAAGAACATCACAAGAGACTTCAGCGATGGAGTGATGGCTGCAGAAGTTGTAAAACACTTCTTTCCAAAGCTTGTTGACCTGTACAATTATACTCCAACAAATAGCGTAAGCCAGAAACGCAGTAACTGGGACTATTTGAACAGGAAGGTATTTTGCAAGCTGGCGTTTTGTGTCTCTCAGGAGTCGGTCAACCGGATTGCTATGAACACTGTAGGAGCGATAGTGCCGATACTGGTCACCCTCAAGACGAAGGTGCAAAAAAAGCTTGAGCAAAGTGCAGCAATAAAACAGAATTTGAGAAACGTAAACACCAAGAATGAAAGAAGTCCTCAAAGAGAAATTTCCCAGGTGGAGAAGCATTCGGCCCAACCGGGAGAAGAGATGAAAAAATATAAACATAGGAGCATTCAAAATTTCGGTTTGGACAAACCAGAGATTCAGACTTACAAAGACGTTCCCCCCAATGTCAGAACAGTTCTGTGTCAGAAAGATGAAGAGATCTTACAGTTACGGAACAAAGTCATTCATTTGGAATTCATGTGTCAGTTGAAGGGCGAGCATATTGAAATCCTGAAGAATCCTTCAAAGAAAAACACGGCCGTAGTTCCAAGTAACCACTTCCAGGGCAGACATTAACAGGGACATGTAGATACATCTACTAAACCTGCTTCATCCGCTGTTGCGGGTCGCGGGGTGCTGGAGCTTACCCCAGCCGACGGGAGGCGTTAGACAGGGGACACTCTGGGCATGACGCCATTGCACTCCCTGAGCCATACACAGACAAAGATGCACACACACTCTCACACCTACGGGAAATTTGGGACCAGCCAATTAACCTGAAGCGCATGCTTTTGGAGGTGGGAGAAAGCCGAAGAGCCCAGAGAGAACCCACGCAGATACGTAAATACATAGCCTACATCGCTGAGACGTGCGTCTCTTTGCTTTGTCTCTAATTTATTGAATTTAATTAAATCTGTAATACCAAAATCAAGGATTTTCACATTTTTGAGTTTTGTAATGAGCCTCTCTCTTAACACTACATACACATCCCTTGGTGTCAGGAAAAGTCTCCATTAGGTGCCACATACTAGTAGAACAAGAATTGCACGTCCCGGTTTTATCCATGATTAGCACAATGTTTTAATTTCATTCCATCGCTGTCTTTCTTGCATTAGTGCGAGGTACTACTGAGTCCATTTTTTCCAGAAGAAATTTGACAGGTATTGAACCTGTTTCCACCTTCTTCTGGAGTAACAGTTCTGCTTCTTAAGATGCCCTGGTGGGAGAATGGGCTTTCCTTTTTTGTAAAAGCAGATGATTCGGTGTGAGAGGTTTGGGTTCTATCTGATCTCCAGATGTTTTTGTGATTGCGTGGGCATTCAGAATAGCCGCTATCTCGCAAAGTGCAGTCTGAAGACTTTCATCTTCCAAGGTTTTTTCCTTAGTCACTGAATAGAGTGTTTTCTTAATGATTCAAATGAGACGTTCACACACGCTACCGTGATGAAAGCAGTATGGTGGTTTGAAGGTCCTTTTGATACCTTTCTCATGCATTTTCTATTGGATCTTAATAAGATTCAGCTGATTAAGTGCTTCTCTTAGTTCTTGCTCAGATCCCATGAAATTGGTTCCATTGTCTGAAAGGTTTTCCTTTACTTGGCTCCTCCTGTAGATGAATCTGTGAATGGCAGAGATGCAGGAATCTGTAAGAGAGTAGGTCATCTCAAGGTGTACAGTTCTACACACCAAAAACGTGAACAATGCTCCATATCACTTCACCTTCTTAGGGCCACTCTTGACTTCTATGGGTAATCCAAGCATGTGTCAGTGAACGGGTGCTAACCTAGAGTTATTCGCACTGGAGGCAAGTCTGCCATTACAGTATCTATTATCACTGTGGTATGCCACCATCTGAAAGTTGTGCAGTCACAAGTTATTATCCTTGCCAATAAATTGCGGTTTTAAGGATCCAATACTTTGTTTCTTAGCTTAGAGAGCATCTGCTTTTTTCCACAGTCTTCAACCAGGTTGTGACTGTGACTCAAAAGTAGTCTTGAGCAGTGACGATCATTGGGAAGAACTGTAGGATGGCCAGAGCAGATCCTGAAAAATAGGATCCAGCTGGTAGAGTCCACTACTCCTACTATCAGAGTATCTGCTGGGTTGAGATTGGATGCAATGTGACGCCACTGAGATTTCTGTGTGAGATCACGAATGTTAGATGATAGATATGAATGCCATGGTGAGGTACAGTATATGCCAGTTTTTCATCACTCCCAGCAAGTTGTTCTGTGGGCACCATCTTTGCATGTCCTTTCTCAAAAATCATTCATCATCATTCGTTTTCAGCAACATCAATGAGACCGGATCTCATTGTCGTTGGTGGAGTAAAGACGTAGCTGGTGTGTTCTCATAACATTTGCGTTTCTTTTCATTCTTTATCATTGTTTACGTAATGTACATTACATATAATGAATTACAAACAGACAAAGACTGCATGTCTGTTTGTTGATAAAAATGTTGTTTGGGGCTTTTTCACGAGGCTCCATAGAACACATTAAAATTATTGTAGTTATTTTAGATGGGGAAATGTTTTTTGACTGATGTCGTAGAAAAATTCTTTCTACTAAATAAAGAGGCAATCACTAATACTGTAATTTTTATCAAACTTTGGAATGAGTCCACACAAGCAGCAGACTGGTTGAGAGAAGTGAGTGTGAAGAGTATGATGTCAGTGTATGCTTTATACAGATGTGGCATTTTGACCTCTGACACCTATGCAAAATTAAGGAGTTTGGACCTGATCTGAACCTAGCTCTGGAGAAATTATTTACTGTCTTAGAGAACACAGTTAAACACCTGTTAGATTACAGATAATCCAATAGCAAATAATCAATGACGAGTATAGGTGTCCAATTTACGTGAAAGGAAATAATTTCCATGACATCATAAATTGTGTCAACCAGCCATGATGATTAACACAGGAAAACACAATGGTTAACGTATGATTATACAGACAACAAACTTTCACAAGAATGTAATATTTTTCCATCACGCTTATGAGTTGTTTGACTTACAAGTTCAGTCACGGAATGGATTAAACTCGTATCACGAGGTACTATTGTACTTGTCTTTATTACAGAAATTTCCACAACATTGACCACGGGTATGAATGTGTACCTGAATGGTTTGGCTGCGTCCATGTGAGTCCTCTTCCCAACGGATTAAAGACATACTATCCATTTGTGGCACTCTATTTTCGTTGACCATACATTTAGGTTTTCTTGTCCTCAAGTGCCTCTTTTATCTTGTCCCTGAGGCCCCCCAACACTGGCACAATCACTCCTGCAGTTTTTAGTGTAATCTTGTTCACTGAATCCCGAGACACATAAAAGTTCAGTTTGGAAAACACGTTCCTGTTGAGAAAATCCCAGTTACTGCGCTTCTGCTGTGTGCAGTGTGACGGGACGTAGTTGTGCAGGTAAACAAGCTTTGGGAAAAAGTGTTTCACAATTTGTGCAGCCAACACTCCATCACTGAAGTCCCTTGAGATGTTCTTTATTGGCCGGGACAGAGGGATTTCATCAATCCATTTATACAAGTTCTCCAACTCCTCTTTGTTCGTTTGTCCGTCTGTTGTCCTCAGTGTTTTTTCTTTTTGCCGCAACTTTCTGAGTGTCTGTTTTGCGAGTTGTTGGTTCAATGCTATGTTTGTTGTAGATAGTACTGAAGGTTGCAGGTTTCTTTCTGGAGTTGTCAGAGGGGAATCTGTTTTCTGCCCATTTCCGGTGCTCTGTTTTGAGACTTGTTGGTTCAGTTCCATTTTTGTTGTACATGAAACTGAACACTGCTCATTTGTTCCTGAAGTTCTCAGAGGGGAATCTGTTTTCTGTCCATTTCCGACACTCTGTTTTGAGACTTGTTGGTTCGGTTCCATATTTGTAGTACATGAAACTGAACACTGCTCATTTGTTCCTGAGCTTCTTGGATGGGAATCTGTTTTTTGATCATTTGGGAAGCTCTGGATTGGAAGTTGCTCAAGAAGTGGCAAACACAAACTCTGATTTAACTTTGGAGGATTCTTTAGCATGTCAATCTGCTTGTCTTTCAACTGAAGCAGACCTCTTAACCGGATGACTCTGTTCTGCAACAATAAGATGTGTTGATCTTTCTGACACAGAAGTGTTTGGGCTTTGGGGGGCAAATCTTTGTAAGTCTGAATCTGTGGTTTGTCCAAACTGAAATTGTGATTGCTCCTGTGTCCATATTTTTTCTTCTCTCTTCCTGGTTGGGCAAAATGGTTCTCGGCTCGTGAACTTTGTCCGTGACTTCTTTTATTCCTGGTGTATGTGTTTCTCAAATTCTGTTTTCTTGCTGAATTCTGCTCAACCTTTTTTTGTATCTTCATCTTGAGGCTGATCAATATTGGCTCTACCACTCCTGCAGTGTTCAGAGCAATCCTGTTCACCGACTCCTTAGAGACACAAAAGTTCAGCTTGCACAATACCTTTCTGTTCAGACAGTCCCAGTTACTGTGCTTCTGGCTTAAGCTGTTTGTTGGAGTATAATTGTACAGGTCAACGAGCTTTGGAAAGAAGTGTTTCACAACTTCTGCAGCCATCACTCCATCGCTGAAGTCTCTTGTGATGTTCCTCCTGGGCCGGGACAAAGGAATCTGGTCCAACCACACGCAAAGGTCGATCAATTCTTTCCTTCTCTTCTTCTCCATTGTGCTCAAAGCAACTCACATTTGTAGAGTAATAGAGCCCTTTACCTGCAAAATGGGAAAATGAAATATCCTTTCATCTTAAAACTGCTTTCATGTTGGGACAATGTTCTTTCAACTATGCCCCGCCCCCCCCTAAACTTCCAAACGTGCATCAACAATCAGACAGAAAAATAGAGATGAACTTCTGTTGTTACTGTAAAAGTGATGCTGTGACTGAGGTTTCTGCTGACCATGTCTTGTTTTAGCTGAGCTTGTTTGCGATCTACCAGTCAGTGGCGTAACATTAAAAAAAAGACGTCCACCAACCATCCAGCCCATCACTTGGCTGAACAATGTGTAATGAGTTTAAAGAACAGATCACATCAATGTCTTGAATTCTTTCATGTAGTGATTTACAGGGTAATATTTATGAGTGATTTCTAAAAGGAAAACTTCTCTTACCCTATATGGGAATTGTCCTTATATAATTTACAAGGATTCCAGTATGAAACAGTGTGGAATAGTTAACACTCTTTCATGCTCTTCATTTTTTTAAATGAAGAGCGTATATACTATTTTTTAAATGAGTGAAGATTTTTTTCCTACTACTGTTTCTACAGAATTGGATGGATGACACGCCCCCTCGCCTCTGCTACAGCAACAACAGAAAAAAATGTTGATTCAGCTGAATCCGTCCCTGCTTGAAAATTAGCTTTGATCCAGTCCTGAGTGGCAGGTCTGGGCACAGGGGTGGCACACAGAGGACAACCCAAGGAGGGTGGTGTCCCACATGACCTCTTATTTTGAGTGATTGTGTCCTCTCTGAAGGACTGCACATTAAACTGGTGGCCTGTTAGGCAAAACAAGGTTCTATCCTGAACTGTCTGTCTCAACTGTATGTTGAAGTCTGGCTTTTGCAGTTTTGTCAGCAAAGAAAAATGGTGTTGAAAAATAGTTTAATTAAAAATGTTATTTGTGATTATTTCTGTCATACGTAGATCTCAGCCGGTTCAGTGGAAACTAAAACAGCTCACTTTTTGGTGGAAAGTCTGTGTTGTAGTTTCTATTAACTGTCCCAAGATCGCAACTCCAGCACCTTGATTGGAGCATGTCTCAACAACCGCTGCCTTCACCACCGTAAGGCCAGGTCTGCGTCAGTCAAAGCATCACTTTTTCTGGCAAAAACAGAAGTTCATCTCCATGTTTGTGTCTGATTATTGATGCATGTTTGAAAGTTTAAAGTTGGTGCAATGTTGAAAGAACATTGTACTAACATGAAAACTGTTTTAAGATCAAAGGATCTTTCATTTTGCAGATATATAAAAGGCTCCATTACTCTGCAAGTGTAAGTTGCTTTGAGCACAATGGAGAGGAGGACAAGCAAAGAATTGATCGACCTTTACATGTGGTTGGACCAGATTCCTCTGTCCCGGCCCAAGAGGAACATCACAAGAGACTTCAGCGATGGAGTGATGGCCGCAGAAGTTGTGAAACACTTCTTTCCAAAGCTTGTTGACCTGTACAATTATACTCCATCAAACAGCATAAGTCAGAAGTACAGTAACTGGGACTGTCTGAACAGAAAGGTGTTGTGCAAGCTGAACTTTTGTGTCTCTAAGGAGTTGGTGAACAGGATTGCTCTGAACACTGTTGGAGCAGTAGAGCCAATACTGATCACCCTCAAGATGAAGATACAAAAAAAGCTTGAGCAGAATGCAGCAAGAAAACAGAATTTGAGAGACATAAACACCAGGAATGATAGAAGTCCTCAAAGAGAAATTTCACAGGTTGAAAACCATTTTGCCCAACCAGGAGGAGAGATTGAAAAATATGAAGAAACGAGTATTCAAAATTTCCGTTTGGAAAAACCAGAGATTCGGACTTACAAAGACTTGTCCCCCAGTGTCCAAACACTTCTGTGTCAGAAAGATCAACACATCTTATTGTTGCAGAACAGACTCAACCAGTTAGAAGGTCTGCTTCAGTTGAAGGACAAGCAGATTGAAATGCTGAAGAATCCTCCAAAGACAAGCCCGTGTTTCTCAGAGGCACATGCAGAAAACATGCCACTTCTTGAGCAACTTCCAATCCAGAGCTTCCCAAATGGTCAGAAAACAGATTCCCTTCCGAGAACCTCAGGAAGAAACGAGCAGTGTTCAGTTTCATGTACAACAAATATGGAGCTGAACCAACAAGTCTCGAAACAAACCCTTGGAAATTGGCAGAAAACAGATTTCACTCTGATAACTACAGAAAGACTTGGGCTGCTTTCTGTACCATGTACAACAAACATGGGACTGAACCAACAATTTCCAAAACAGACACCTGTAAATTGGCATAAAACTCTGGAAAGAAACTGGCAAAGTACAGTACCGTGTGCAACAAACATGGCATTGAACCAACAACTCCCAAAACAGACCCTCGGAAAGTGGCGGAAAACAGATCAAACAATCAAGGCAACAAACGGAAGAACGAACAATGAGGAGTTGGAGAACTTGTATAAATGGATTGATGAAATCCCTCTGTCCCGGCCATTAAAGAACATCTCAAGGGACTTCAGTGATGGAGTGTTGGCTGCACAAATTGTGAAACACTTTTTCCCAAAGCTTGTTTACCTGCACAACTACGTCCCGTCACACTGCACACAGCAGAAGCGCAGCAACTGGGATTTCCTCAACAGGAACGTGTTTTCCAAACTGAACTTTTGTGTGTCTCGGGATTCAGTGAACAAGATTACACTGAATACGGCAGGAGTGATTGTGCCAGTGTTGGGGGGCCTCAGAGACAAGATAAAAAAGACACTTGAGGACAAGAAAGTCCAAATGTTGGGTCAACAAAAATAGAGTGCCACAAATAGAATTTTTTTAATCCCATAGGAGGAGGACTCATATGGACGCAGCCAAACCATGCCGGCACACACTCATACCTGTGCACACTGCCGTGAATATTTCTGTAATGAAGATGAAGGTGAAGTTGAAGAATACTTTAATTATCCCGAGGGGAAATTATTTACCTTTGCTCAATGCAAATACATTCATTCATCTTCAATACCCGCTTCTTCCACTGTTGCTGGTTGCAGGGTTACCGGAGCCTATCCCAGCGGACTCGGGGCGCAATGCCGGTGCACCACAGAGCCACGTGAAAGACCAGCATCCACCCACACACTCAAACCTGAGGACAATTTGAGACTGGGCAATCCCCTGAAGTGCATGTTTTTGGAGGTGGGAGCTGGGATGTATTGTCTTTTATTTTTCTCTCAGCTTGCTTTGCTGCATCAGAGAATGCAGCAACGTTGATTTGTACTTTTGAGTTAAGAGTGCAAATGAACATGAAGGTTGGGTTATAAGTTTCACTGAAGCAGTTCAGTGAGTGAGAAAAAGTGGCTATCTTCTTTGGTAGTCGTCTCCTGGTAACCATTGCTAAGGAAGCTGGGGATTTGGTATTTATCTCAACATGTGTACCGCTATTTGTAAATGAATCTCTCCAATGAGGGCCAAGTGTACAGAAATGGAAAATCAAAATATTGCAATTGATGCCTTTATATTTTTTTACTCATGAGTTTCAATAAAAAAGTGCTTTCAGCACATAGGACATCACTACAAACTGCTTTACTGCGTGCTTTCCTTCCCAGGCCTCTTTGGAATGTCCAAAGGCCCTCTGACACGACGGAGGGGGAAACCTTGTTGTTGCCTGGGGACTTCTCTGTAGACAAAGGGCAGAAACATAAGCCACTGATCCCAGTCAGCACCCGTAGTGGACACAAACTTGTGGAGCATAGTATTCAGGGTTTTGTTGAGACACTCGAACATTCATCAGTCTGCCGGTGGTAGGGAGTAGTTCGTATTACCTTAGTGCCTAAGATGTAATAAACCTCATTAAATTTGTGGCTCGTACCGCACTGCCCAATTACAGTGCGGTGGAATAGTATGGTACAATCTGGTGTGGAGGATATTCTAGTGGATCTAATTGAATTTGATGAGCAAGCGTAGACAAACTCACATAATGGAGGGGGGCACAGACCATTTAAAATTTCATAGACCATACACAGTGGTCTGAAACCACTTTCAGGAGGTAGTTTCAAATTGCATTTGGACATATTCGTCAGGTCTGAACAGCTCCAAACATACTGATTGGTTTTGACTATCCGTGGCGTCGCTCATCGCAAGCTTCCTGTTTTTGTTCACAATAAAATTAATGTTGCACCTTTCTTGGGCCTCTGCTCCGCTTTTGGGTTCACTAGTTGTGCTTGACGGTTGCGTCCCAACAATTTGTTTGGTCTCCCCAATGCACAAATCACTCCAACTCGTATTACTCACTGACGGGGACGGCATTCACTTCATTGTTCTGTTTGTGTCGTGGCATTTAGTCCTGAGGGTGGACCAGCTTCTGTCTCAGTGTGTTACCAGGTCTGACATGTATGGGAATCTTATGTTTACTGAAAATTCTCTTGAATTTTTCTGAAACACCTGCGATGTAGGGGATGACGACAGGTTTCCATCTGTCCTCGCTCTCCTGTTCATTGTTGTTTTTGTTGTTGGTTTTGACAAATGCCCAGTTTGGACAACCGCGTCTTAATTGTAGATGTACCTTTCCTTCTGCTCTGGTGGGGATGTTTTTGACCCACGGGTTCAGGGTTCTGATGACCCCTAACTTGTGCTGAATTGGATGTTGGGAATCAGAAGATACTAGTCAGTATGGGTGAATGCTATGGTACACCTTCATGTTGGCAGGACGTTGTCCTTGACATCGGTTTAACTTTCATTTTGTTGCTATTCGGATGAGGGAAGCTCTTCGCCTCTTCACATACTGAATGCTGGATAGAGTGAACTGACAAAACACGCCTTAATCCAATAAATGTGTCAATACATGTGTCCATGGGGAATATGCATAATCAGATTCCATTTCAGCTGTCAGAATTTCTAACCTGTTCTAAGCCTCATAGTCCGTTTCAAGGTATTTTTTTTGGTGAGGCGGTCCAGCTGGAAACATTTACATACAAATAAAGATCACCAGGGGTGACCGTTAATGATGAAGCATTAAGAGAGGAGACAATAAAGAGTCCATCACAGACTGTTGGAAATTGTCCAACTTTTTCTTTGATTGCTGAACTTGTGAACAAACCAGTCACATCCTGGTTGAGGTAGGACATGAAAAACGATTGGCATATTACAGCAAACCTTGAAAATACAACAGCCATGCAGGAAACATTTGGATGTAATTGATTTTAGCTGCCAATCAGCACCTAATTATGCTTTCATGAAAAATTTCTTTCAGATATCTCTGTCTTGTTATTTTTCAAAGAGTCATTGTGATCAACAGCCCAACCGCGAGCTAGACTCGGAACGACACGACCAAATGAATACGTATTGAACCAGCCTCGCAGGCAGTCAGGACTGCATATCAGCTCCTTCTTTCAAAGCCCACACATAAAGCAGCAGATAGTGAAGCAAAGGGTTAGATTCTAACCCAGGAGTTAGAACACTGGGTCTTTGTGTTCTGCAGATAATGGTGGCGACACAGTAATTGTTCATTTAATAATACATCTTCATGTTGGGGCAATAACCCTCCTTTTGTGTTGTCTGCTTTGTGCATCAATGAATTCCCAGCGCTGCACACAGCATCAGTAATGCATGATGGTTCCAGTGGGATCTGGTTACTTTTTAAAAAAAATAACTTATCCTGCAGCTATTAAATGCTAACCCCCTACTGTAATGGAAAGTATGAGCACTTCGCCGCAGTAATTCATCGGTTCACATTAGAATTTCTGTGGTTATTTTGGAGACCCCAGCAGCTTGCCAGTTTGAAACTGAGTCATGAAAGCCAGCCAGACAGCAAATGGCTAAAAACCAACCTTGATGGTCCTTGTTACTGTTTGAAAAAGAGGTTACTGTGTCGGCACAGGGGGCGGATGCCCTCAAAGCTAGCAGCTTTTAGCATAGCTGTGGTATTATTTCAGTGACAGAGGGAGCGGAGGTTTTAGGTCAGGATTAATTTAATGAATACAGAAAGAAAGGAACCCAACTCAACACACTGTCCTGTCATGGCATTTTCCACTTTAAATAAAATGGTTGCTGGTATTCCCTCGCCTCGATTTGAAACCGATCAATTCACCTGAAATGCATGTGTTTGGGGGTGGGAGGAAACTAGAGAACCCGGAGGGGAACCTGTGCAGAAATGGGATGAGCGTACAAACTCACAGAACAGGACTCGAACCAAGAACCATCTTGAGGCAACTTTTGCGTTTGCAGCTCTGTGGATGGCGAGGAGACAAAACAATGGAGTCATGTGACTTATTTGTCCTTTTATGCTAATCACTCTCTCCTGTCCTACCCCAATCACCTCCACACCTGGGTTTGTTGTGTTGTGTACCTTAGAGCACCCTAAGATAAGTGTTTTAACAACAGAATAAACACCCCAGCATCCAACATGGCTGAAGGTCGCATCCCAATCTGGGAGTGGAGGACGCATTTCCATCCGATGACAGGATGAAGAAAGTCAAACTGTTTGATGGCACCACACCCTGACATTTACATCCGTGTGTGATGTGTGTGTGGGTTTAACGTGGATAAAGTATTACAGGGGGATTCATCCTCCAAGACTTCAGCGATCAATATCTGAGCAAGAAGACGTCGACACAGAAAGATGGAGATCTCATCTCTCGACAGGAAGTAAAAGCATTACACAAATCCTTCACTATGAAGTTGTTCATAGACTTTTACTTCACACACACACACACACACACACACACACACACACACACACACACACACACACACACACACACACACACACACACACAGAGAAAAAGGAAGAAACCGAGCAGAAAACTCAAGGCTATACTCAGTGATTTATTTATTTAATAACCAGCTAGACGATCATTTTTCTCCATTTGGCTGCATTAGCCCCTCAGAGGAAAAATGTTCAAAAGGCGAGCAAATAAGAAATAGAGAATGAAGAAAAAAGGAGCAGAAGTACAATATTAAGTCTGACCTTCCGCCAGCTGATGAAATGATCACCTGATGTAAAATCTGCAGTGCACATAAATCACACCGGCTGAGAAAAAGCATTGAGGTATGGAAATGAGGCGGAAGGAAAGTTTCCTGAAAACTGCTGAGTGAACAAACGACAGCTCCTCGTGTCGACCTCCTTCCCTCCCGTCGTCCCTCCATCGCTGAGCCGTCATTCCAGTCAATCTTTTGTTCTTTACTCGTCACCTTTCCTTCCCATCTCTCCTTCCTGTCTTTTTCACACCTGTTAGGATGCATGTGGTTCTTCCTCTGCATGACGGCTTCATGCAGACCGCTATGGGAATGCGGTCTGCGTTTGACGTGTGCTTCAGTGACGCAAAGCAGAACTGAAAAATGTGTCTAGTTGGGCAATAATATGAATAACGGAAAAGGTCTTCAGTGAATTGTGAGGCTAAAATGTAAAGGTCAACAACAATAACAGTGACGGAGCATTCTGAGTCACCCTTCCTTTAAAGCACGACTGATTTGTGAATACATTCTTCAAATCTTAAAACCAGTGAACCTCAGAAAAGAAGTGAAATATAACCTTTATTTTGTAGTCTCCAAAGCTGACCACAGATGAACAGGTCTGAATTTGTTAGCGTAGTGCTAAAGCCTTTTATTAATAGAGTGAATGACATGAAGACATGAAAGAGAGTAGAGAAGCCTCTTTACCCATAATGCAATAGCAGGTTGATATCAGATATCATATTCACGTTTTTATATGGACCTTTTCCTGCTTCCTTTGTGCCAATAATCCAGTTGTAGCAGGAAGTAAAACTGCTGCATGGGGAAAAAAAAAAAGAACAACGCTCAGTCAGACAATGAGTAACTCAATATTTTAATTAAACTTTACAAGAAAATAAACCAGATGTTTAGCTGGTGAATCTGGTGAGTGGGAACAGAAGCGGTAAGTTGGAAAAATGTTTGCAAAGTAGGTGAGAAGGTGAGCAAAGAGAGAGTGAGCTGTGGACCGGCGCGGTAAGGGGGCAAATCAATGAGCGTGAGGGTGATTATAATAACAGCAGGGAAATTAATGCATAAATAAGGATGTATGGGAGAGAAGGAACTGAAAGGCAGCTCTGTTAGGAGAAGGAAAGTTGGTTAACAAGTCCTCTGGTATGAGAGGTGCAAACAAATAAGACATCTCAGGGCCATTATGGCCGAGGTGTTTTAATAATTGATTGGTTCTACGCCGTATCTGCAGCACGTTTTTCCTACCCAAGCTCTGTTGAGACCAGGAAATTAAATAGTTGAAATGCTGACGATAGCCTCCCAAACAGAAACGATGCATCGCTGCACCGCAAGAGCGAAGCAGGACGGACGTGAAGCAGAGGATGAAGGAAGCTACGACAAAACAAAGAGGAAATATGACAAGGGTCACCTCAAAAAACAGCTTCTGAACACATGAGACTCAGGGAAAGGCTGGGAAACGTTTCCCACGACGGACAGTGGACATGGGGTCATGACCAAAATACCTGCCGCACTAAATTACATCAAAACAAGACCCGTAAAAGCCCAGATTTCTCCTGCAGTGTGTGAGAAAATGGAATCCGGTCACACAGATGTTTTCTGGTGACTCACGACGGCATGTGGAGACGTTTTTACCCGCGGTTTCTCCATTTCAGGATGAAATTTGAATAATCCTAGAGGAAGAAAGTCGCGATCACAAGATAAAAAACGAGAACAACTTCCTCGTGAAACGTGGACACGTCAGTGGCGTGTTGGATATGTGTAGAGGAGGAACAGCGATGTCATCTCTGTGCAGCTGCCTCCATTCAGACAAAATACAGACGGAAAGCGTCGGCCTCGCAGCTGCAGCTTCAGTTTCAGATGATCTGCAGCTCAAACCAAGCCAGTCGCTGGAAAACAGAATAACAAGTGTAATTATTGTACAGAAAATGTGTTTGTCTTTATTCTGAAGGAGTCGAAGAACTTGCTGTTTTATGCACAGAAGCTTTTTTCAGAGATTGTGTTTATATAAATAATGCTGCACGGTTAAAATGTGGAAGAGGAACGTTGCAGCATTTCCCCTCCAAAAGTTCTACTGCAGCTTTTGAAAGAGCCATCGCTGGTTTTCTCTGTGTGAACATGACAAAACGAGGGCCTGTGTCCACCTGAGCACTGACTGTTTCCTGCACCTGTGTCCCGTCACTCATTAATCCTATTTATATTCCTCTTTCTTGTGTCTCGTCACCTTTTGCTCACGTTCCGGCCTTCGCCTCGACATTGCCTCGTGTCGTCTTGCGTGTTTTTTGACCCTGCCTTTTGTCTTACGTCGCGTGATACGTTTGAGTCCTGCGTTCTCTGGACCAGCTTCTGCTGCTGAAAGCTCCCTCAACCACTTTAACTGAACCTTCTGGAGGTGATGGAAACGACACGTCACAAGGTTTGGACGGCTTGCATCTGTTTTGCATGAGAAAGCTTCATTAGTGCGCTTGATGGACAGTTCCGTGCTTTGTTTGGCATTCATAATGATGCAGTTCCTCGCTGTATTCCCTCGACGCAGTACTTCAGGTGTTTTTTCTTCTTCTTTGTTTACTGTATTAACCAGCGCTAATTGATATGGATGCAGCTTTCATTCACTGCATCTTCCTCCCAGTTGTCTTTTGTCTTTGACTTCTCAAAGGCAGTCTTTGCCGTGAACCCACAACAGAGCGATGTCACGGATGTGGATGTGCGGATTAGATTATGTGGGAAGAGATGAAGGAGAGTGGCGGTGTATAGATGAAGCTATCAGCAGCCTCCCTGACGGAGGATGGATGGAGGGAGGGAGGGATGGCTGCTCCCTTCATGCGGGTCACAAAGGAGCTGCAACACTCACTGAACTCACTCCAGAAATCCATTTACACATTTTCCTGCAATTATGGAGCATTGTTTCCTCTCGCAGCCCGTATGAACGCTTGTTTGTGAGCAATATAGAACGCACACTAAAGCTGTAATGAATCCCTCTGTTAGCTTTGTGCTAACACAACATGGTGCCTCCTTTAACAACACAACCCATGGTCAAAATCCCGATCCTACATTTCGCGTCATGCAACCCTGCTTCCTCCCTGCTGATTGTAAACTTCCTGTTGTGTGTTGGAGTCAATTCCTACTATAGAAATGAAGCCCAGTTACCTCAAAACATGGGGCCAGTCCAGGGTGTCAAACTGAAGATTGATCAGCATTTTCTTAGTTCATAGTTGTCATGGTTCCAGAACACAAACCTTTGACACTGGAGTCTCTGGATGTCAGCTGATCAGGCAAGAAACCAAACTGAGACTGTGATGGCACTGATGCATTATGCCGGTGCGCATTAGCATCCGTTAGCTCATGCTCTGATGGTAATTTATACTGTCCATCAACAATCCCTCTGCAGCGCAGCAGCTGCAAACCCAAAGACAGATGGGCAGCAGTTAAAATGTGATTGCATTGTGTGTTTTCCTCCACATTTATCTGTGAAATCACTGAAAGTGCACTGGGATTATTTTGACAACATTGGAGGAAGGAACCCGAAGTCAATGTCTGTGGCGCCAGTGAAGGACACAGAGATAAGACACCTGGTCAGCCAATGCCTAGCAAAAACGTCCACTGATGTGAATGGATTTGATATGAAGCTAATCAAGGACACACTGGATGGAATTCTGCAACCATTTACACACATACACTGTATGTAATCTGTCATTTCAAAACTGGGGTGTTTCCTGACAAAATGAAGATTGCAAAAGTGGTTCCAAAAAAAAATGGGGATGCTTGTGGATTTAAAAATTACAGCCCTGTTTCAATACCACAGTTATCAAAAATCCTAGAGAAGCTGTTCAATAACAGACTGGATAAATTCATGACAAAGCACAATCTCCTTGACTGTAGTGAGTACGGCTTCAGGAAGGAGCATTCGACTGCGTTAGCGCTGACAGAAACAATAGAACCATTACTGATCATGGATCAAAAGATGTACTCCATAGGAATCTTTATTGAGCTTTTGATGCAATTGATCATAAAATTCTAACTGAGAAATTGGAACGATTTGGATTTAGGGGTACAGTACTAGAATGGATAAAGAGTTATTTACATGAGAGGTCTCAATATGTCTCTCTGGGAAGGAGGACGTCAAAACCACTAGACGTTGTGTGTGGGGTGCCACAGGGGTCAGTGTCGGGTCCAAAATTATTCATACTTTACATAAATGAATTATGTAAGGTCTCAAAGGTACTTAAAATGATACTTTTTGCGGATGATAGAACCACCCTCTGCAAAGGAAATGATATAAATAAATTAGCCCAAACAGCCAATGAGGAATTAGCCAATGTGTGATTATGGTTTGATATGAACAAATCATCTTTGAACCTAACAAACACTAAATACATGTTATTTGGGAAGAAAAGCTTCAAACACAAAATTAATATTAAGGTGAATGAAGTAAATATTGAACAGGTTAATGAATTTAAAATGCTAGGAGTGATTATTGATGAGATGCTAAATTGGAAACCTCATTTAAGACAACTGAGAAAAAAATTTGCCAGACATGTATCCATACTTTGGAAAACTCAAAAAATTATTAAATCAGAAGACACTACATATAATATATTGTGCACTAATCTTGCCCTATCTGAACTACTGTGGTGACGTTTGGGGAAACACGTATAAAAGTGTCTTTACAACCTTTATTTCTGATCCAGAAAAGAGCCGTAAGGATTATTCACAATGAACATTATAGAGCTCACACAAACCAATTATTTATTACATGTAAACTACTAAAAATACATGACATCAACAGCTATAAAACTGTACAACTTATGTATAAAGCAGCCAGTAATTATTTACCTCAAAATATACAATCACAAATACAGATTAATGAATCCAGTTACCAACTAAGAGAAAACACAGCGTTTGTACAGAAAAACAACATTAAAAACATTTTCGTTATTGTTCACTGGTGTGAAACTTTGGAATAAACTGGATAATGAAATTAGGAGTGTGGGAACCCAACAGCCTTTATAAAAGCATTTATAAAACATGATTTTGTAAGGTTATATTTCTGACGTAAATGATGGTTAAAGGACTACGTTGTTACGGCGAATCAAACTTCATGTTGTCATGCCTGTGAAATAAATGTCGCTGTAACCTCAGTGCAGTAACTGAGCACATGCAAGATGTTCATTAATAAAACTGGACTCTTCTCAAGTACTGACAGACGTGTGCAAAGATGCACGCCTATTGGAGTGAGTGAACGGATTAAAAACGACAATGTACAAAATAATTTAAATTGATTAGTGACATAATAACATGTCTGTAAAGAAAGAAAATAAACTGAATCAATAAAATAAAATAAATAAAATGAAGTCATGAGAAGGAAAGTGTTTAATATGAAAACGTATGACTGATGAAAAGATCAGGTAACGCTCCGATCCTCACAGGTGATTCCTTACCAGGGAGATTAATCAACAATACGCCATCAAATAATGAGATGGCGGCAAAAATGTCATCTACCAAACGGAATTCATTACTGTGTGTGTGTGTGTGTGTGTGTGTGTGTGTGTGGTAGGCTGGAATAGAACCCTGGTGGAATTGGTTTTTAATTTCCCTGAAATCAAATTACATTGGAGGGGAATAACTGGATCATTGAACTATAAGAAAATCATGTTGGAGATTAGAGGTTGACCTGGTGTGTGTGTGTGTGTGTGTGTGTGTGTGTGTGTGTGTGTGTGTGTGTGTGTGTGTGCGCACGCGCGTGGAGTTGTGTGTCCAGTGAATGGGTCAGGTGACGATGTGTGCATCAGGTGGAAAATGGAAAACTAATGTCACAGATGAATGATGAAACCAATCCGGTAATAATCTTCTGATTAGTTTCCATAAAGTCCTTACAGTATTTTACTAATTAAGTAATTAAAAAAGTAATACTAGAAAATGATTCCCCATTGCATAATTTGTATTGATCAGTACTGAGCTTCTGCACGTTTTTCTCCTCATTGCTTTGCAGCAGTTTGCAGCAAAGCAGGACAGGGACTAAAAAGAGAGTGCTTGGTGTCGTATGTTGGATCTGTTATATACTTTATGGAAACAGAACTTTAGTGTGGTGCTTTGTGTTTCCTCTATTTATCCAAAATGTGTTCAGGCTCTTAAACAGACAGGAGAAAACCTTTCTGTACACTAGCCTGACATTCTCCCAACGTCTGATCTTTTTGATGACGCTCGCAGCTCTCGGATACTCTCACAGATCACAGCTCCTCTCTCCTGTTTGCTTCTGATGTTTTTCTTTTCTTGTCGACATTCAGAACAGACGTGACGTCTTTATCCACTCCAGAGGAATGTTCTCTAGTCCTTTGATTCCGCAGCTGATGTGGCTTTTAGGGAATCATTGTACATCAACTCAGACTCATATTTGTCATGAAGGAGAGGGATGAGAGCTGTTCCCCACCCAGGATCACATAACTGATGTAGAAACGATACGACTGTGGAAAGTCAGAGTTTATGGAGGAAATGATGGAGTTAGAAGAGGAAAAGATTTCACTTCATCATCTCGTGCCGGCTGTCAAAATCTAGGCTGATCACACGGGACGGATTCACTGTAGCGCACCGACTGTAAGGACATTGTGGGTGTAATTTCATTCATTTTGAACATCTTTTTTAAAAAATATCTTATAGTTTTATACCTGCCTCAAAGATGAAGCCACAGTACTCCATCATTTTAATGGTCAATAAATCTACTTGGTTGGTTTTAGATTAAAAAGGAGAAAAGATTCTGATTCTGACTTATTATTATGACATCATCTATGTTTCATGCCTCGGTTTTATTTCACAGAACAAAGTTTTAGTTTTTTTTACTTTAGGACATAAAACTATATGAAACTATAAGGTTTGGGGATTTTTTTTTTTTTTTTACCATTGATCCATGTTGGATCATCACCTTCACAGCAGAGAAGGCCGATCTCTACCAAGATGATGGAGATGAAAGCCCCAGCTGAAACACACTCAGAAGGTCCTTCAGCGTCTTTACTTCAAGAGCGCCCAAGGAAAACTGTCCATATATACAAGTTCATGTAAACCAACAATGGATTGTTGTCGACACGTTCCTCTTTCTGTCTTCGCCCCCAGGTTCATGTTTCCTCCTGAAGTCTGGAACCTTTAAACGGCTCACAAACAGAAATTGGCCAAAGGCTGAGAGTCATTTTCTCGAACAGCTGGGCGTAGTTTTAATTAACGTGTCCTCACTCAGGAGGACGTGGGGGCTTTTTTTTCTGTTGGACTATTTTCACCACCGGATTTTCTGCTCCGCTGCGTATTAGCAGGAACATGAGCGAAGCTGTTCCTCATTTATGTGGCTTTAATAGTTCCGGGACAAAACTGGAGGTGGGGGAAGGGTATTTGAAGGACTTTTGTCTGTAGCTTCTAAAACAGAATAATTGACTGACAGGTTTTTTTTAAAAGGCCAACTTTTTAGTTTGTGTTATGACTTAAAAGTCCAAAATAATTAATTTTTTGGTCAAATTCTGTCAAATTAATTTCCTCCGCCCTCCCCCACCATCATTAGGACAAAATTTCTGCTTCACATATTAGCATGTTAGCATGCTGATAAACCCAGAATAGGCCATTTATAACACACAAATATAATAAAACCTGTTCCGAGCACCGCCGCCGGCTGCCCGCCGCCGTGGTTCATTATCTGGACGGATCATTTCTCTCCCGTCGTGATCGTACCGGCTGCCACCCTCGACGTACATTGACACGTGTTCGAACATATGTTTGTTTCCGTGTGAGGAATCCAGTTTGTCACGGTGACATGATTCATTTCGTGTCTCTTTCCTAGAACACGACTGACTGGAGTGGTTTTGGCGGCCTTCAGGCGCCATTTCCCTCCAGGCCTGCTCCTCCATCTTTCTCTTTTCTTTTTTTTTTGTCTGATTTTTCTCAGTTTCTCCATCAATAACGGTTAAAACAGAGTTGGGATGAATGAGTTGCAAAGTTAGCTTTGATTAATCGAGCGGAGGAATGTGCCGCATCAGCCTAAAGTAACGTGTTGCGTGAATCGTCTCGCGGTGCCTTTACAAAGCCTGTAAGACGAAACGGAGGGGGGAAAAAAAGGAGTGAAACTAGGTATGAGATTCACAATTAGACAAATAAGTAAATGAAGGGACTTCTTTGTGGTTTTTATTTTATTGTTAACTTTCTGATTGAGGACAAAGTGTAGTTTTCTGTGTTTGTGTAGTAAAGTCATCTTAAATTAACACAATGAGCTCACAAAGCAAACAGTTTACATGTAATAAAAGCAGGATTAACTTTTATACATGTTTTCTAGAACCTCTTTTTTTTTTTTCCTCCTGAATTCTTTTCACACGGGAATTGTGCAGCTTTCTTGTTTCTGTTCAAAACTTCCTCCTCGTGATTTAATTTTCTCATAATTCCACTGTAATTATAATTTCAGGATTCCTATAATAAAGCTGTTCCACAGAAAAACGACCTTTGACTTTCATTATTTTGTAAATGTCAGGAATACTTTCAGAGATGAGGGTCTCATAACATCACAACCTTCATCTGCACCTTCGTTGTCATCTTCCTCTTTATTTCTGAACACACGTGGAACTCAGCTTTGAATTCGTCTGACTCTGGTTTCTCTCAACATTACAGGATGAAGAACAGATTTAAACCCCACCTAGGTCCTGTGTTCTGTTAGGATCCGGATCCTGGATGCAGAAACACCTGAAGCTGAACCGTTTCTACCATCGGTGATCCTCTCACGTCTGTAGATGAGTATGTCTGTTGTTCTCCCATGGTGTACTGACAGATCCTTTATGAGAAGCAACCACTGGACGTCCACTTAAATCCTCATACCTGAGCGCTGTAACCTAGCAACACCTTGCCTGATACACCGCCGCTCTGAGGGAGTTATTAAGCACTTTGAAACTTTGCCAGAAACCCGTTGGAGTTTGAGAGTGGCGGGAGCAAACAGAGGGAGGTTTGATGACATTTAAAAAAAGAACTGTATCACAGGCGGCACTTTCACACATTGAAAAAGACATTTAATGTCCGTCTTCGGGGGCTGAGTCATTGCCCCTACTTAAAAAACCCGCTGCCAGAGAGGCCATCCGGTTGAAAAAAACTATTAGAGTCCACAGACTGTAGCAGCACAGACACGCTTGTTATTCCAAGATGCAGGAAATACTCTGAGCCCGTTCTGAAACAAGACAAATTAAACTGGTGTGTCCTAAAATAATTAAAGTGGATTAAAATGCCGTGCCAAATTGCTTGCGGCCCGGATATTGTGTTTCTACTGCGCCCTAAAAAGTATCATTAAAGACGGGCGAAAATAGCTCTGGAGGGAGGATTAGTCTTATGTAAGGAGTGTGTGTTGGTGCGTGTGTTTTCACCAGTGCTTTTATGAGAAAGAAGAATAATTGCGGCTGTAATTGGTTTTGCTTTTACGTTTCGAACACACCTTCGCTGTGGGTCGACTAGGAGACAGAGACAAAGTGTGTTTTTGTTTTCCGTCCCATTAAAACGCCTTCGTAGTCCTGAATGTGAAATATGACCGCTGTAATGTTTTTCTCATAAATGTATGTTCTCTGTTTTTGGCCTTAAGAGTTTAATTTTTTTAAAGGTTGCCTGCTGCATATTGTTTGCTCTCAAGACGATAAAGTCAACCTGGTTTAATTTATTTAACCCTAAATCACAGCAGAAGTTACATCGAGACGCGTTTCAGCAGAGCGAGGTCAACAGACTGCCCTATAACAGGCAGAAACCTCGAGCAGATCCCAGACTCCGCCGGCTGGGATGAGAACGATAGAACGAAAGATGATTGGATGGAAGCCAGGAAGGATAATTGGAGTTGGAACTGTCTCAGTATTTACTGCAGTCCCTCAGAGACGCCAACCCACACGTGTCGTCTTCAAATGTCACCACATGAGGTTAGCAAGCAGGATGTCGCTACACGGACCTTTACGGCGTTACATTTCAAGCTAATTGGATGGAACCACACCGACTTCCTCACGTGAGGTGGCATTATTCACTTTGTGGATGACAACCAATTAAAGCAGCTCCTTTCAGATGATGTAAGATAAATAGATTGGAGAAGATGACACAATGGGGCTGTATGTGTGTCATCCTAGCTTCACCGTAGTCTTTTTTTTTTTTTTTTTGACTGTCCACGGAACGCTGTAAGCCAGGGAGCTTTCAGAAACTTTTTTTTTTTTTGGCTCGGTTTGGTTTTGAACGTTTTTGAGCGTTTCTCTGAGCTTCATGTACTGTGACAAATCTCTCGGTCCTCCGGCAGAAGCTTTTACTGACTGTTGTGTACATGCTAAACTCAAGATAGCTGTGCATCCAGAAAAACACGCTGGAAGGCGCGTTGCTACGGCAACTGTCAAATTTGAACTGTAGCCGCACAAATGGTGCACATTTAATTAAGTTTGTATGATGTGAGTTTTCTTTACTTATTTCTTCTTTTTGTATTGGGTTTATAAAGAACTTGATGACATCATAAAGTTCTGGTCGTCCATCTTGGTTGTAAAGTTGTTAAACGGCTTAAACCGGTGTGCATCGTAGACGGCGGTGATAATTCTTCCCTTTCAGATCGCACATCTGATCCATTGCTAACATAAAATTATTGATTGGAGGAGCCTGGGTTTTGCCCTGCAGATGTTTGCAGACAAGTCAGGATATTGGTTCGACTTCTGAAGTAACATCCGTCACTTTCAACTTAGAACGCTGAGAGAATCTTAATTACTGGACAGGTCAACTTTACCTCAAATCGATTGCGCTTGATGGTTTAATTCAGGAAACTTCATGTTTGGCCTGGTTGGAAACTTCCCCGATGGAAACACTGATGTTTTTAGACTGGAACAAGCCCAGAGCGGCGAGACGCAACCGGTTCAATTCAAACTGAAGGCTCAGGTCAAAGCAAAGGGGCGAGGACGGTGGTGCTGTTGCCTCACAACTAGGTCCAGGTCCACCTGAGGACCTGCAGGTTTCTCACCTTCCACCACCAATCACGCAGAGGCTGACATTTTGGTTCAAACCCCAGATTCAGATCCAGATTTCTTGGACACGCGACTCCGAGGCTTGAAGGTGCCGCCTACGTGTTAGCAGCAGCAAGGGCTTAGCATCGAAACGCCACATGTTACCAATGTGAAACGTCTGAAAAATGCTTTTGAACAGGAATCAAACGGTCTGAGTGGAGAGTGGCGGTCTGATCGATAAAGACAGAGATGAGAGATTCTGATTTTTTCTGTTCACAATAAAGGCCCACTTCCACCCAGAAATATTGACTTCCAATTCCTGTGAAAGCAGAAATATGACCAGGCTTTAATTGTCCACATAGTAAATATTATAATAGAGGCGTGGTGTCCCTCCTGGATTAACCATCAATAATCCCTGTCTAGACCTTGTAGCGGTGGAGGCTGAATTTTGTCCCTTTTTTGGCGTAAAGGAAGTTCAGACTTAAAGATGTCGGTCAAACACAATCCGAAGCCGAATGACAAACAGCAGCTGGCAGGAGATGGATCAGCGTGTAAAGATGAGGGCTGTTCTTGAGGAAAATAACCTTCTCCTGGATGGCTCAGGTTCCTCATCAACAATCGCTTAATCAAACTGAATTAATTTCCTGCCTCGTCTCTCTCTCTCTCTTTTCAATGCTAATTTTCCTTCTGCCTTTGTCAGTAATTAAAAAGCAACAATTAGCATGAGCTCATGCAACTTTATCCAACCTTGAAGGGTTTGCCTTGTAGTGAAATGCTTTGTAATTAAATCCTCCATGAACCTCTTTAAAGGATTAGCCCGTGTATTCTTAATGTATGTGAAGAAATCATTTCTACGTAGCGGGGGCTGGAAGTTGTTGGATGATTATATCGGTTATAATTAAATTAAATGCTTAGGTTATTTCAGACGTGTAACCGGAGCCTATGTGTAGTCAGGAGACATGTTTGTGTGCACACTTTTATTTTAGTGCAGGTCACATGTTACGAAGGATTGCAGCCAAATCCGACTATTGTCCTGCAGTTCCCCTTTCTGCCACAACACTTACGGGGGCAGCACTGCTACGTTCACGCAGCTCCAACACTCGAAATATTTTCATCGTCTTCTCCTCAAGGATTAAATTATAAGGAGCAAAAAATTTGAGTGATGCTTAATGGAAGAAAATGGATCTATACGTAACTATTTGAATATGATTATATGTTTTTATTATTTATTGATCAGTAACGTGATATTTAATGTCCTGTAATTATTTCTGGTCAGTCTTAGGGAATAGAACTTTAGTAGTAATGACATTTAAATGACCTCAAATGGTGATTATAGATTAGAATTTAATAAATAACCACTTACGTACAGTGGTAACTTTAAAAAAAAGAGTTCAGGAAAGAAAAGTTTAATTTGTGGCTTCTTCCATTTAAAAAAAAATTGCGCTAGAGATTCAACTTCATTTGCATTTCCCGTACCTGAGTCACTTGAGAAAACCCAGGTGTGAGGAATATTCAAAGCGAGCCGGTGTGGGTAGCCCGAGGGTATGATGGGGACGTCCCATTTTATGCTCTTCTGTCTGCATCCATTTGGGAAATGACAAAAGCTTCATTTCTGCCGATAAACCGTTCCGCCAAGCCTTCCTTCACAGACGGACGACGGCGGGCGTCGCCGAGCGTTATGCAGAACCGCGGTGTCAGTCTCACGGAAGGCGTCGATAAATGGATTGTCGTCCTGCATCCGTTCACACATAAACAGCAGTCGTCCGTCGCCTGAGGCTGTTCAGCCTGGACAAAGCCTGTTGGTGTGACCGAACGGGGAAAAGAAAAACTGGAAGAGATATCAGAAGAAACAGTCGAGGCCCTTCTTGGAAAGGGAAGTCCCTCCGGACAGCGAAGCTCACCCGGAGGCTCTGGTCTTGAACTCCTTGCGCTGCTGCTGAGGGTGTGTTTTGCTGAGACAGTGATTCATTAACATACATATGAGGGAAGTCTGCTCACCGGGGCGTGTAGATTTAAGTTTTAAACTCCATAAGGCTTTAGTCGCACTCGCTCTCTCTTTTTTTCTTCAGGCTTGACTTCAAGGAAATTAAGCTGGGAGGACTTTATTTGTCCTTGATGCTTCACTTCCACAAGAAGTGGTCAATTAGCTCCAAAAGTGTATGAGGAGGATTTAGAAATATGATAAAACTTACAGCAAATCGAAAATGCTGCCACAGCCGACAACTGTCAGACCCGAAGGCCTCGGGGCCTTTGCAGAGGTACTAAAGGACCGCCGGTGTGTAGCCGTTACACACAAGTAGAGATTTAAATAGGATCTGTGAGGACTTCAGTGTTCCCATAAAACTAAAAACAAGCCCAAGACTTCTGCAGCATCTCAAATTAAAGCCTGTATTTGTAGCACTCTCTAGATTCCAGGTAAGCCTTAATGACTTGCAGTCAATAGATGAGGGATTGGAGGATGTGCACTGTCCTCAGGGACACCTTGAGGGCAATAAATGCAAATAAAATGAGCTCCAAACCCTTCTAGACTGACGCTGCAGCTACAAGACGATTCCCAGATCCGCAACCGAAGAAAGGGTTAAAACCATCAGTGTCCGCTGGATTCATCCTGATTCATTTCCCTTTTGTCAATAAGACGGTGTCTACAGCTGTGCTAGTACCTTTCATGAAGGGGACATTAGCTGAATGCTAACCATACAATGCTAACGTTACCCCAGACAGCCTGTTGTATTGCTGCTCCACCTCCAAAGTCAAATATGGACCGCTCTGGATGAATGCAGAGAGTTCTGGCAGGAAGGGCATCCAGCATAAAAAGTCTTTTTGCGGGGGCTGGCTGGATGCATCAAGGACGAGCTTGTCGCTTATGAGCTGCCGTCAACACCGGAGCGCCTCATTGAACTCGCCACCCGCATTGATCGGCGCATCCAGGCACGCCGGAGAGAGAGACGCTCTGAGCTCCAGTCACGCCCTGCCCGCCCCCGCAGTCCTCCTCGCTCCAAGCCTACAGCGGCGCCGACCTCTCTCCTGTCTGCTTCAGTCGCCCCTGTGTCTGAGGGGGATCCGGAGCCGATGCAGCTTGGCCGCACCCACCTCTCACCTGAGGAGAGGGAGAGAGCTCCGTCGCTGATCCCGCCTCCTGTGAAAGGCCAAGCATCACCGCCGAGTTCCTGCTGCCTTCTGGCTCCCACTCCATCGCCGCCCTCCTCTATTCTGATGGGAGCATCACGGACGAGAACCTCGCTCTTCAGCTGGGACTACGCCCGGAGCCGCTGCCGTCGCCCATTGCAGCCAGAGCCCTGGACGGACATGTGCTGGGGAGGGTAACATCTCAAACCAACCCGGTGCGCATGCTCCTACCAGGGGGGCACGATGAGAGCATCAAGTTTCTGCTTCTGTCCACACCTAACCAGCCCGTCGTTGTTGCATCACCTAGGAGATCGAGGAGAGGGTGCGGGATCAGCCCTGTCCTAGTTCCTGTCCTCCTGACCACCTGTTTGTTCCGGCTAGGCTACGTTCCAATGTGCTCCAGTGGGGGCACGCCTCCCGGCTCACCTGTCATCCAGGCATTCAGCGCACCTGTAATGTCCTGCAGCAGCGCTTTTGGTGGCCTTCGCTGTAGGAAGATGTCCGCGGCTACGTCAACGCGTGTCCTGTTTGCAACCAGAATAAGACCCCTCGTCACCCACCAGCCGCCCTCCTGAAGTCTGCTGACCGCTATGCTGCCGCCGCCAACAAGCGCCGCCAGCCTGCTCCCGCCTACCAGGTCGGCCAGAGGTTCTGGCTCTCCACCCGTGACCTGCCCCTCGAGGTGGAGAGTCGCAAGCTGGCTCCCAGGTTTGTGGGGCCCTTCCCCATCACTCCCATCATTAAGCGGTCCACAGGAAGATGGTGGCTCAGATGTGGACGCTTCCTCCGGCTCGTCTTCCTCTTCTGCAGACGAAGATGTGGACTCCGCTGTCTCAGAGGAGTTTTAGCCCCCCTCTGGCCTCCCCCCTCCCTCCCGGTTCAGGCTGGGACGTCTGGAGCCGTCCCTTGAAGGGACAATCCAAACCGACTCTAATCTTCTGTAAACTCGTGTAAAGCGCTATTAGTCCATGCACACAACGATAATCTATGCGCTGTCATGTCAGGACTCCATTCCTGCAACAAAGCTGATTTTACCGAGTCAATTTCCATCAAGCTTTATTAATCTAATCGTGTGTGTTTGTTTTCTCTCTACAATCAGCAAACACACCCCATCCATTAGCCGGGACAACAGCGGGAGCAAAGCTGACGCGCGGCGCCATCTGCTGCAACCAGCGCGTCACCTGTAGGCGACGGCGGCCTGTCAACGGCAGAGGCGTCCTTTAATCAAGGTGAAACACGGCCAATTAATAGCCTCGTGCGACGCTAATGGCCGACAGCGAGAGGAGCAACAGCTGGTGAGCGGAGCGACGAGGCCAACGGCTCATAGACGCCGTAATTCAGCAGAGAGAGCGATGTGACGGTAAACACAACACGCCAAGAGGTGTCCTGGTTCATGAAGGAGGCGGTTGAAGCCACAAGGGTTCTCTGTGGAACGCGAACGTGCTCAGAAAATCCATTAGAAATGAGCGTGGATCTGCTACGTGCGTGCTAGCGGCTGCGTTCTGTCGTTTCCGTCTCATTACCATGTGGCCTAAAACGCCGTAACTCACGCTAGCAGAAGGACGGACTGTTCTCCACCTTATTCCTGAAGTGATTTTCCATCCCATAAGAACTCACACCAGCACCAAAAGCCCGTCCTCGTCTGTCACTTTGATTGGTGGAGCTTTTTGCCCATGGGCGTGGAGGATCTCCACCGAATCGATTTATACGATTCCCATATTTCCTAAACTGTAAGAACCAAAGTTTAAACCGACTCAAACTCAGAAATGGGTTTTTCTAGAGTTTCACACCTGGCGGCTGCTTCCAGGTGTGAGATTCGTTCAGGTGTGGGTCTCCTTCAGTCCCCGTTTGAATTTGTGTTTCGCATAAACTGAGCTACTCAGGAAATAGACCACACATTAGAATCTGTTTGGTTAGAAAAAAGACCTCATTAGCCAATGAGAGACACTCCCACGCTAACACCAGTCAGCAGATAAACCCATAACCCCCCCCCCCCCATCAAATATTGTTGCACAAGCATTTCTTCATCATCTGGGGAGTTAATCAATAAAACATGAATAATGTGATCCCTCGAAAGCGAAGGTGATGCTTTTACAGCTGCATATATGCCCAGAGCGACCTGCCCTGAAAGCCAGTCCATTATCGGAGTGTGATAAATCTGCCCTGTGGGTGATTTCAGGTGAGTTCAGGTGAGATGAAGGTCGTCTCCTCACACTAGTCCTCCAGCTCCTCCACCAATCAGCTGTCGGCTCACTCTTCCTGCCTTTCTAAATTCAGTTTTGTTTTTTTCAGAGCATGAGGGAGCAAAGCCAACTAAAAAAAAAACTTCCCTCCCTCTTATTTAGATTGCTGATCCAGGCTTTTTAGAAATTATTTTGAAGCATCGCTCCCTGCAATCTCCCCCCCCACCCCCACCCCCCCTCGGGATGCTGCTGCAACGTTCGTCTGATAAAACGATTCAGTCCAGCCTTCCAAATGGAGCGATGCTGAGGGAGGTTGGCGTCCACAGAAGCTCAGTTTTGTTGATAAGACGCGATAATCCGCAATGAGACAAGCAAAGTTTGTTGTTTTTCCAACAAGCAGTGGACTCCTGTCAGGCCGTAAAATCAGCTTACGTTTTAATATCCCCCACAGTTTCAGCACAAAAATCACAACGGCAGCATATTTGCAATATGTTCTTCTGTTCCTGTTTGAGCCAACTTTAGTTTTTGCTGGGGGAAGTTCTTCCCTCCGTTCATCACGCCGCGACGCCGGCCAGACTGAGAAATATTCGCTTTACTTGAACTGAACCTGGACCTCCACTCCCACCGAGGAATTCTGTTGTTTCAGTGGCAAAATCTTTAAATCGATTCCAACATTAAAGACGTCCAGATTATCTTGCTGATGGGGTGAGCTCTCAGAGCCAGAATCTCATTTTCGGAGACTTTGACAGCTTTCAACCAAATCTGACCGCGCGAGCATCTGCTGCACAAAATCTGCCGCCTCGCTCGTTTGTGGCGCCGCTGCAGCGTCAAACCGAGCAGATCCTCACACGACAGTGAAAGCATAAATGTTCGGGCTAATTGCGGTTGGAAGGCAGCCTTGTCGTAAAACGGAGCCAGACTGTGTGAATGTACATTTGTCTCTCAAAATACAAAAGATTAACATCGCCAGTTGGGTTCTAGATTTACTCAGAAGGGCTTGCTCGCCATTAACGTCACCAATCAGGAGACGTCCACAACCCCAGGTTCAGCCTCGCAGCGTGAACGTGTTTGAAGTCACATTTGTACCTCCACATCATGCTTAACGGGAGCGTCACAATCAAGTTATTCACTTGTTTCACCGGGTTCATCGGCCGCCGTCGCCACCACCTGGGTCTGGACTCCAGAGGGGGTTCAATATCACATGTAAAAAAAGCTCTGATGCTGATGTTAATCCAACCTTTCTTAAGTTGGTAGTGACTCAACTTTCGGCCGAGCCAATGGTGTCACTCGAGGTGAAGGTCCGTCCGTCTGTCTGTCCTCCACTTCGGTCCGGTTAAAGGACTCAGCAGCCATCAGATGGATTACGGTGACATTTCCTTCAGACATTCATGTTGCTTGGATGATGAGCACGACCGACCTTGACGGTTTCCTCCTGAGCGTGACATTTGAGGTTTTGAGTGAAATATCTCATTAACTACCCGGGAAATTTGTCACAAGTATGTCGTGAAAAAAAAAAAAAAAAACGTCTCAAGAGACTTTCTCGTTGAAGAGTTTGATTGAAGAGTGAAAAAAAACCCGAACTTCTTCAATTGTGAAGTGGATGCAGATTAAGAAAAGAATCCAGGAGATAATCCATCATCCATAAACTCAAAGAGTGAAAACCTGGGGCAGGAGGGCAGAGTCGTCATCCTGTATGTGGGAAAACGTCAATCCATAGAGAACAGCTCGGTGACGGATGCACCAGCCAACAAACAACAAGCCTCCGTGTGACGGATGGCGTTACGAGGTTGGGATCAGACGAGGAGGACGAGGCTGGAGGAAAATAAAAAAGCATCATCCCATCAATTCAAAAGAAGCCAATCTCACGCAGTCAGAACACACTTCTAAGACGAGTGGATCAGCTGGAGGTGGAAGTGGAGCAGACGGAGAACAAAGCATTCATTGTTTGCCCCAGCTCAATTATTCCATCCCATTCAGGGCAGACACAGTTTCTGGGTCTGATGATGTTCGACTGAGACGTTTGTGCTTTCTTGTCATTAGAATGGCAGCCTGGCTGTAATCGTTCATTCACAGCTATAAAGGGACTCGGATGTGTTGCGTTCTGCACCACCCCCCACCTCCCACCCCCCACCCCCGGTCGGAGGATGTGTCCGACTCCAAGAGACTCCTCCGGCTCCATAAACACAACAAACACAACCTGGCATCACCTTACTCTCTGCTCGCCGCTGCATTTACTTTAATTCACTTCCCTGTCACTCGTCGGAATACGAATCTCCTTGTTTCACCCCCCCCACCCCCGCCTACCCCTCGTCTCGTCCTGAATGCTGCCACTAACACCAACCCCCCCCCCTGACTCTGCCTCACCCCATCTTTAGCTTGTTAAATTTGATTGACGGGCCTCCGTGTCTGTGGCGTCAGTGGAGTGATGGGCGGGGGGGGAGGTCTAGAGATGGAACAGAGATGTCCGTGCGTGTTGCTGATATCCATATGTATGCTTTCCTCTCTATTATATCTTCATCACTTTGCCATGAATGATTCATTTAACTTCAGGGAGGAGGAGCGCCGGTGAATTATTCTCGCTTCTCTGAAATCCTTCTGAGTAAGTGCAGGAGGCCGACTCTGTGAGGGATGTTCGCTCCCGATAATTCGTTGGCAGACACACTGCAGCGTGGCCCCCAGATGTTTCAGGGCAATGACTTCTACTGGACCAGAGCCGCTGAGGGAAGAAAAGTGTGTGTGTGTGTGTGTGTGTGTGTGTGTGTGTGTGTGTGTTCCATCTATCACTGGAATGGACTGGTGTATAATTATCGTCTTGCCATCTTCCACTATTCCACCAGACGTCGGCCGTTAGCTACCAGCCAAATGATTCCCAACTCATTCCTTTTCCCTCCAATTTATTATTACTCACTAAAGTTTGTTCCGCTACTTGACTTACAGACTAATCAGGAGTTTGCACATTGCTTTAATAGGATTCAGATTAGGCTGAATGCCAATAATCATTGTTTGCTCTACTGCTCTTATGTGTTACAGTACAGTTTAGTCTCTGAACCCTTCATGGTTTCTTAATAATCCAGATTACCTCAGTTACAAAATGCTCCTGCAGTTTGGATCGTTGATGAAGAGAGCTGGAATAACGTGATAAATTACTCATGATTTTACTTTGTAATGCTATTTAGTGTTACTTTTCTGGGCATTCTTGCTGAAACTCACAATGGAGACGTAAAACAAGCCGCAAATCGCTGGCTGATCCGCCTCATCTGATTCAAGACTGAGGGTGACTCCGGTCTGATAGAGATCCACAAATAGAGTTAATACAAACGACTTTTAGCTTGGAGACCAGAGTTTGGCGATCATCCTGTTTTGGAAGCAAACGCATGTCTTACTGTTTTGAAAACACTAAACGCAGGTTTAGGGGCTAAATTTTGCTGTAATGACACTTCATGATAAGATCGTGTTTAAAAGGCCGACAGTTGGGAAGACTTTCTTTGACCGGAAACACAATCAGCGTAGCGCTTATCTGTTCACATTATTGGCTGTTTTTGTTACACTTTCACATGAAAAATTAAACTAATTAATTTCTTAAAAGTAACCTCTTCAAAAAAAAGTTCTATACATTTCCTGTCTTAATAGCAAAACGTGTTTATTTTAGTTAAACTGTAAAGCAACATTCGTATTTGTCTGCAGTAGCAACAACTGGCCAGCAGGGGGGCAGCGCCGCCAGATGAGCAGCAGTGAAATCTCGCGTTTGGAGATCAAATAACGAGATTGTGTGAGCAAGAGAAGCAACACTTTCTGGAGGAGACTAGAAAATCCAAATGATGCTTTTGTCACTTTGGAGAAATAAATGTATATTTATTAGCAGCCTGTGGGATGTAATCCTGAGCATGGATGCTAGTTTGATCTATCTTCTCCTTTATGTCCCGTTTATTCTCTCAAAGCCTTTTATTATATAATATTTACACCCCGGAATGCTGCATAATTCCCACTCAGTGACGCACGAGTGTAAATGTGCAGAGATACACGCCATCTTTTTAAATCATGTTTGGTGATGAGGGCTGATTGCATCTGCTTGATGTGCTCTTATCAGTTTGATGGTGCAATCAGCAGCCGTTGGCGACGGCGGCGGATGTGGTCTGGCGTGCACGGGTACGTGTGCACGTGAGCGATGGGAGCTGCTCCATCTCCTCTGAACTGAGGCCAAAGGTCACAGATGTCATTTCAGCTGGAGCTGATGTTCTGACGCCGTCCTGCCGTTTGTTTCCGCCTGATTTAACTTGAGCCAGTTTGTTTTCATCGACAGCTTTAATTTGATATATAGCTCTCGTTTGTGGCGCCCTGGCTCTGAGCCCCCCAACATTAAATAGATGATATAAGGAGCCTGCGTCATTTACTATTAGAGAATGTCATTATAAAATGTACAGATATCAACCTGTTGTGATATGACGATGTTCTCCTCCTCCTTATTAAAACGACGTAGAATTTAAAGGAGCCTGGATGCATCGACTGGAGTCTTTCACTGGTAAACACATCCCAGGGTTTATTTACAACCGACGTATATTCTGAATTTCAACGTGGAGGCTAATGGGCTAATCCCATTGCCCCACAAGGGCTGTGTTCCAAACAGACAAGCTCATTAGAATGAACAGGTAGGCCTGTGATGGATGGCTGGACACGACCTCGCGGGTCAGGCCTGTGCTCGCTATTTATCTTCAACCTGCTGCTCGTTTCAGGTTGACGTGGACAAATGTCCAGAGAACACGCTGCCTGTTCTTCCAGCGCTGAACATTCATTGGACGAAATCTGTTCTCATCCGATCTAAACAGTTTGTTCAATTTCTGTCAGAGTTCCACCGCCGAGCTTCACCGGATTAAGATTTATGGCATCCAATTAGAATTCCAACACGTAACACGCCGAGAACAATTTGATTACGTTTCCATGGCTTGAAATTTACTACAGTATGTGGTGCATTAAAATGAATATCAGTCATTTATTGAATCTGAAGTCTCCTGCCTGCTCCCCAGTGACATTAAGGACACTCAGAGAATATGTAATATTACAGCAGCGGCGTGTAATATCATAAAAAAAAACTTTTGAAGTCACTTTCGTCTGCCTGCTTTGGTCGGTAAATTGTAATAAACCCTGACTTCCCAAAAGGGTTTAAAAACACAAGGCTGTAATGAGTTTGGCTTTCCCTTCATTACGATGCAGATTTGTAGACTGATTATTTCGATCCTTCAAACAGATGCTGAATAGATTTTAAGATAATCGGAGACTTTTCCAATCAAATCTTTTGCACATGAGCCCCGGAAATGTATTTCTTTATGATGGTTTAAAAGTTCTTGGGTTCTATAAGTCCCTTAGATCACCAGTCCTCTGCACAGACGGTACTTTTAAGGTGTGGCGTAAAAACTGTTTTATTCTACATATAATGATAAACGTGAATCCAGTCTGTATCAACTTTATTGGCAGCGTCCTCGTAACGTCACACCAACATCTGTTCCTTGTTGGTTCTGCTAGTTTGGAATGACTGGAAACATCCCTGCATCTGTATCCAGATACAAGATGCAAACTCCCAGCGTCAGGTTGTTTTTGTCACAGATGGAAGCAAGAAAAAAAAAACATTTGAAAAATATTCCAGATCTGATCTCTGCTCAGATCCACTTTGAGATGTTTGTTATCCTGTTCTACTGAACTCCACTAAAATCAGTCTTGTGATAGTTTAACCCTCAGATGATGGTATCCTGGCCATCAGTTTGACACCAAACTGAAGCGGATCTTAACTCAAGCCTGTGTTTCTATTATTTGTTCCCATCAGCAGTGAATCAGATCAGATCTCACGTCATCGATTCCAGATCTAATGGATTCTCCTGAGTCACGTCCTGCGTCACGTGATCAACGCGTCTTCAAACACTTTCACTGCAGACTTCTATTAAACTCATCCTCCAAACAGGAAACCCGACGCCGGAGGAATTAATCTTCCTCTTTGACCATTTATGGCGACGCAAGACTAAATGAGGAATTAAGCCCTTTGACCGCTGCACTTAACCGATTCAATCCAACACATTCAATCCATTTTCATTACTGGAAATATAAACAAGAACGCCTAAATGAAACAAATGTCTATGAGCGGCTCAAATAAGCTTTTTATAATGATTAGAAATTCTATCACACACTGGGGCAAAACTCAGAGTGTTTTTAAATCTTTATAGTCCATTAGCGTCTGGGATCAGTGCAGCTTTTTTTATTTAACACACCCTTTGAGGTTGTGTTTCCTGCATGAGAACGTTGTTGCCCTCGTGAAAGTCTTCAAGCGAGACAAGCCAAAACAAACGCCTAAAAATTTTTTTTTTAAAAACCTCTAAAAATGGAGCGTTCTAAATTTATTCAGATGTGATGTTAAAGAAGGACGGGCTAGAAGAGAGTCTCCACCGACGCTCCGCTGATGTTTTAAACTAAATAGAACATTTGGAGCGAGTGCTGGAATGTTGCTGGCTGCTGCGCAAACAGGTTGTTTTAATTCTGAAAGGTCACTGAGTTGGTTTTGACTCCACATTTCGGTCAAGGGTACGATCCAGACGTCAGCCGTTTGTCAGACAGTTTATAGCTCCAGTTCCTCCAGATGGGATCCATCACCTCCAGGCTGACGCTGTTTAGTTTAACCAGCTCCAGCTCTCATAACTAGTTTAGAAACACACACACACACACACACACACACATACTTACAAGTGCAAATCTGTTTTGTACAAACGTTTTCAGGCTTTTAAGTATTTACATTCATGTTTATGTTATAAATAGATGTCAATCATTTGATTATAGCGTTTCAAATATTTACGGACATTCGCAGTTGACTGTTGAACATATCTGGGATTCAGATGCAGGAAATGAGGGCCACAAAAAGTCATTAAGGGATACAAGATGGAAATGAATGACAACATCTTTTGACTTCAAGTTGTTGCTTCAGCCGAGACCAAACTACACATTCAATATGAAACCTGCATTTCCCTAATCCCTCGTACTTTTGTCTGCACTATAATGAAACTCAGAGTCAGAGGTGCCGCGACGAGGAGTGACAAATTTACCAAGTAGCTCCGGATTAGACAAAAGTACAAAGAAGCTTTGGCGACACCTACTGGCGAGAACGCGATGTGTTTAGAACGATGTAGAAAAGTCTGACTTAAATCCACAATAATCAGTCAGAGTGACATCAGTGTGTAATGTTAAGGTTTATTCTAGTTTTAAATATTATATATTTATTTTTAAATCAACTGAATGGACGTTTTGACATTTTATTTCCCCCCCCCTCTTCAGAATAGCAGCCAGTAAAGATTTATTCTGGTGCGTCTGCGCACAATTACGTCATGTTCTTAACTTCAGAGCCTTTAGAAGACTCTGCACTTGTCGATTATTGATAATTAATCGATATCAATTCATAATTTGTCGAGGAATTATGACTGATGCGCGTCACTGACAAACAAAAAAAAAAACAAAAATAAAAAACTAATAAAAATTGCGTAAATACGCACAGAACCGGAGTGCTCGGATTTGTGTAGTCACCTGTGATGACCTCATGTAACTTCATGATGTCTGTCAACACAAACACGCTGAGGAGCAGCTGTGACTGCTCAGTTATTCGTTGAATTTCACGCAAACACGCTTAAATAACGCGCACAGGACCCGCACGTCGCCAGACGCGTCCAGCTTGTCGCTGCTTCTCGGAGTCATTAAAAACGGACGTTTTTCTTCTTCCACCATGAGATAGAGCCACATGGGCGCGCACGCACGCACACGCGCAAGCACGCACGGGCCCGCGCACCGACAGCCGGTGCGCGGGCCCGTGGCGGTGTGAGTCTGCGTAAAGGAGGACTGGCTCTGTTGAAGCGCGGGGCTCCGGCTCGGATCTTTCCTCTCCTGGAGCCGAGGAGACATCGGCGTGCACCCGCACTGGGATATTTGACGGCCCCCCGCTGTTTCCAGGCGCACTGTCAACAGCAAACACAGATCCGGGAACAGCAGCCCCCCCCTCACCGCGCAGCGCCGGTTAACCGTCGTGCGTCCCAGACGCGCTCTCCCCAGTTCAGTTCGAGATGGACTCGCCTCCCTCTCCTCACCTCTCTCTGCTGTAGTTTGGTGGAACTTCGGACGTTCTCCTCCCTCCCGCGGTGTCCTTTTGGTTTTTTTTTTTGACTCCCCGACACCGAGCACTCATCTCCTGCGCTCCGACATGGGGGTGCGCATGCCTCTGCTGCTGCTGCAGTACTATTTCGTTTCGAGTTTTGTGTGCAACGCCGTCGCTTTCGTGGAGGAGCCTTCCGGCGGCAGGTCGGACGGCTACTGCGGGAGGATCCTCCGGGCGCAGACGCAGGGAACCCGGAGGGATGGCCACCACGAGTTCAGGCTCCGGGTGGAGGGGGACCCGGACAGCTACCAGCCCGGCAGCACCTACAGAGGTACGGATCAGAGTCCGTCTGCGCAACCAGTGCGTAAATCTGCGCCACATTTAACAAGAAGTGGACCGAAACAAGTTGGAACGTGTGCTTCGACATTCGTGCTGGTTATTTTACGCGCAGAGAACTTGAATCCTCTTAAGAAATATTTGCTGGAATTGGAAGTTTTACTTGAAATTTCAGATTTGAGTTGAATTTCTGGCGGCTTGAAGGGACTTGTGGTTTGAGATGTCTGACCTATATTCACTTCCTCTGTCTTCCTGCAAAACAAGGAGACATTCTCAGATCTGGCTCCAATTAAACAAACCCCTACAAAGTTAAAGCCCCCGTCCCGTTCGGTGGATTAAAAAACAGATTCCAGTTAAATCTGATTCCACCTAATCTTAGACTCACAATAACCGAATTTAAAATACACACATGCACATTTTCTATCCTTAATATTCTATAAAATCCAGCCAGAAGCTGCTGGAGGGGGTGGGGGGCACCAAGAATCACACCTGGCATCAAAAACAAGGATGGAAATGAAGGGGTCACCTTGTCTGAATGTCTCCCCACCGAGATCATATTTTTAGATTATGCAGGTTTTTTTGACTGCCACATTTTGCAATCCAGGGATACATCCTAATCAGCTGTCAGGGACCCGTGAAGGACACCCAGGGACAAAAGTGTTCCACCAAACACTAAATTAGTCCAGTTTCATAAAAGCTGGGTACGATGTTGTGTTAAGGGCTCAGGCGTTCTTGAATTAGAAAGCCAGGTGAGGTCACGCAGGTGAGCTGTGTCCTGTCTAACCTCACCTCCTCTCTCCTCTCTTCGCAGTCGTCCTCCTGGCGACCAGCCCCGCTTACTTCCGAGGTTTCACCCTCATCGCCCTGAAGGAGGGCCGAGAGGGCACCACCGACGACGACTACACCGGCCAGTTCCAGGTATTTGCCCCGGCGGAAGTGGGGGTTTAAGGAGAAGGTATTGGAGGAAGGAACCAGAGAGGCATTTGAGGATAAACAGAGAGAAAGCAGAGGACAGACGTGAGATGTTTGCTTCAGCGGTAACGCCGCTCCTGCTGAGCTCCTGAGGAGCGAGACGGACCTCCTCCAGTACCTCCTGCTCGCCGTAAACAGAATCACATCTGCGGCCGCTTTCCGTGCGCTGATCCGAAGCAGACTCCCACCAAACGTGGTGGGTGTCTGCTTCGGATCAGCGCGTGGGAAGCGAGTTTGAAGATCTCGCTCCGTTCTTCTTCTTCTTTATGTAACGTCTGTGTTCTCCAGCTCCTAATAGAGGAGGAATCAAATATTGATCGAGTTGAGTTTACGCTCCGCGGCTCTGTGTCAGTTCTCGGGATTGATTTTTAATCAGCGATACGACACAAGAGTCTCCTGGTTGGAGCTACCGGATTCAGTCCAGAGAAAATATTTGAACTTCAAGCTGATAAACTTTATTGTTTCTTCCTGAGTTCGACACGATTCCCTTAAAGTAGAGGTTCGTGTTGGGGTTACAACTTGTTCACTGCAGCTTGTCGCTTTATAATGCTCCATTTTCATTGGAGGACGGGTCTGGACCGGAAATGGACCAGTCTAGTACCTGGAGCCAGGTACTAGACTTTATAGTGGCTTTCTCTGAAGCCACTATAAAGCAGCCGATGAGCTTTTACGGTCTTAATGGAATAAAAAGACGTCATCTGCATGGCGGCGGATGTCGTCCAAAGTACCGTCTAATGGAGCCTTCGCCGATGGAACGGTAACCGAGGTCGCGACCCCTCCTTACCATCAGCCTTCTGCTGAGGACAGGCGGGATGATCCGTGTCCTCTTCAACCTGGACAATCAACCCGTGATTCCTGTAAAGCACCGGAAACCAGAACCCATCAGACCAAAGGACGCTTAAAGTCTGCCGCAGACGAGCTTTGTGACTGAAATGATCCTGAACATGATCCTGAACACGTGTTGCAGATGTTTTGACGCATTAGCGAATACCTAGCAACTCAAGTTTCGACTCTTTTTTTTTGCACGTTGTTCTCGCCAACAGGAACATTCGCGTCGCTTCCCGTTTGGTTCGCTGTAAAACGACTGGTGTTAAGTTTCCGTACGAGCGGTTGATCTCCTGTGATTAAACTCCGGCGCGTTTGTCGCTCCGTTATTGATCGTCACGCCTTATTTTCGAAGCAAAATTCAATTATACAGCCGAAGGAATCGCAGATGAAGGTAACTCGTTTGTCTTTTTTGGCAGCGCGGCGAGGATGTTTGTGCTCGCCTTCGTGCATGAAGTCAATGCGGAGTAGACGAGACGAGTTAATTCAATAGAGCAACGGTTTCAGGAGTTCATGGTCTTTGTCGACGCTTCCTAGTCGACAGTTCGGTCTGAGGATCATCTGTTTAATCCAGATTACGTCTCCTTAACTTTTTCTTCACGCATTCGTTCATCCAGTGTTTCTGAATCGGTGTCGAGCCTCCGGCGTCTGGCCGGCGTTTGACCCCGAGCGTCTGGAAGGAGACTCGCCTCAGGGGTTCGGCTTCTTTTCCAACCGGTCAATTGAGGTTTGTTTGTCAGTTAACAGCCGGGAAATGAAGACCATGAGCGAGGCATCGGTTTAAAAATACGACCCCCTGGAGAACGTGCTCGCCGCTGAAATCGTGTTCTGGCTGTAAGCGGTTCAAACACAGGTGAACAATAACCACCTCACAGCCGGTCTGGAACCAGACTCAAACCCGACGGAACGCTGTGGGCGGAGCCTGGCGTTACAATACGTTTAATACATATTGGTAAATCCATCAGACGCTCTTGTGACGCTTTCGTCCACAAGTGGAAACAGATTAAGACCTCTAGAGATTAGCTGCTGTCAGAAAGAGGAATATGTTTGTTTGGGATGTTCAGTTAAATCAAAGAAGGGAAACTGGGATTCATGACGTTAAAGGAAATAGTTTCTGAATGATCGCAGCTCTTAAAAAAGCCGTCCTTTGTGTTCCTCTTGTTTCAGCGGGTCGATAAGGACGGCTTTTTATCTAAATGACCTAAATCCATCAGACGTCCTTATCCATAAGGAAACTGATGGAAACTAAAGTTTTGAGACAGAATTCTGCGGCTGGATTGGATGCAGTGGAGGAGGAGCCGGATAAACCCAGTTCTGGTTCTGGTAAAGGGTTAAAAAGAAGACTTAGGATCAGGCTATTGTCTGCTTGTGTGTCTTTGTGCTTCTGTTGGATTGTGGGTACACATGTGGGTCTGCATGTGTGTTTTTCCCAGCCTTCCCAGCACCAGAACGGGACACGGGTCATATTTATCGGGACGTGTTATCGCTCAGGGAGACGGGTGTGTATGTGTGTGTGTGTGTGTGTGCGTGTGTGTGTGTGGGGGGGGGGGATTGTTTGGATAAGAGGAGATGAGCCGACGTGAGATGTTATCCTCTCCTCGCTTCCTCTAGATTATCTGGAGTCCGGAGCTAAACTGTCGATAAACAAACCCGATCCGTTTAAAGCGTCGCCGCCAAGTCATGAGTTATAGATCGAGGCAATTACATATGGCGGTCCTGATAGGTATCATAATTACACTGTGGTCCTAAAGCGCTCATTTCCTGTGTAACTGCCTGTAGATGGATGGTGGACATGCAGGAGCACAGCGCTCGCCTGTTTTTAAAGAACAGGAATCGAGACGACTCTTCACGCGTTTTTTATTTCCAGGAACCTCCATCTTTATTTATTCGGCCCGACAAGCGGTGGCATGAATAATGCTGCACTCCGAGCAGGCGACGGTTTATCACTGTAAATACATAATTCATTCAAACGATCAGCTATTTCTCTTCGCAGATGCAGTTATGGCTCGTTTTGAGATAATGAGTTTGCACAAGAAGATGAGGAATCGCTTCGGCGTAGTTTGGAATCGACACGAGAAACGTGCGAAGATGTGTTCAGAAATCAACTAAACAATACCTAAAGTAAACAAAATGTTTAGCGTCAGCGTTATTGGCATGAGGATTAAAACTTGACGTGGACGACTTGCTGTAAGCGACGTCGTTCCAGCCAGAAGCCACGACTTCAGAGGATTTGATCCCTCGCTGGCGTCTGGCTCGCAATGACTCGTTTGACTGTTTAGCCGGATGAGCTTCTGCTGGCTGGTGGGAATTCTGGCCTCTCGCTGCCGTTCACACTGTTTGATTGGCAGGTGATCTGTGGGAAGCTGTGGACACCAGAAAGAGGTCATTGTATCACCAAAGATGGAGGCTGGATGAAGGTGCTCGTTCATGATTAATGAAATCACAATGCGTGCTCCCAAAGTGGATAAATAAATTAAACTCCGAGATTAGACAAGGGCGTCTCCGGTCTCAAAACCTCCGTGTTCCCGTCTTGATTTGGTTTATTTTGAGGAAGAAGAACATTAACAAGGAGATATTTTCACTCAAACTGAAAGCAGCTGTCAACCAAAGGAAAGAAAAGATCGCACTAATTATTAATTCTTTCGGATTCAGTAAAAAAATATCTTTAAAAAAAATAATAATAAGAGAAAAATATCAGTAAACCTTTAACGACTGGATGTTTCGTGTCACGCTTGAGTTGCTGTACCGCCCCCTACTGTTTCCTGGTGGCACTGCTGCGCTCATCCGGTTCAGTCTGAACGTTAATAATGATTACGGGACATTTTGAGTAAAAAAATTCTCTAGTTTGAACTTGGAAATGTTAAAAAAGTCAACTCAAAAAATGATGCTTAAGTGTTTCTTTAAAACAGCGAGTTTTTAAAAACAAACGGACTTCATGAACACGATCCGTCCTCTTCTATCATGTTTTGTGTTACTGAACACTAAAAGTCTCAAAATGGGCTCCTATTTCTGGGAAATGCTTCCATATGTGTGTGTGTGTGTGTGTGTGTTTTATTAGCTATTGAGATATGTGCCGCTGCCGCTGTGGTTGAATGGCTCAGACACAAAGTATAATATGATGCAATAGTTTTGATAGCCTCTGGATCCCAGTGGAGTTGTGCAGCAGCACCACGGCTTTGATTGATGGGAGGCTGAAGGCGATACGCCGGCGCCTCGGAGGTCTTCATCGAGCGGGCGGAGTCATCTCCAGCCCATCTTCAAGTGTCGACGTGACATTTCAATCTATCCGTCCGTCTGCCCAAAAAGTTTCATCTCCACGCTGGGGTCCCAGAGGTTCCAACTGTATTCACTCCTTTGTTACTGCTGCACACTTAATTACAAACCAGCAGTGTGTGTGGACACACACACACACACACACACACACACACACACACACACACACTCACACACACACACACACAGTGAAACATCTGTGTTTACCATCTCAGCAGAGAGCCAGAGATTGAGGGAGACAAACCGTGGACACACACAGGCCGGGCTGCTCCTGCAGTGAAAACACTCTTCCCACACTCTGTCCCTTTGTCCGTGTCCCTCCATCCTTCACTCGTTCTCCCTTATGAACGATACAACAATGCGCCTCGAGTCTTGCGCCTGTCTTGTTTACTGGCGTCTCCGCTTCAGGCGGTTGCGCCGCCGTCACCGATGTGCTTGACCGACGCGACATTTCAGGCCCAAAATGACAAACTGTGGGTTTGGTGTTGAAGGACTGGAGAGGTGGTTCTGAGCTGGACGGTAACTCCAGCTCAGAGTCTTGGGACAGCTTCCCTCGACTGGAGGCCTTCTTGTCTGGACTTGTCTGCCTTCACACTTTCTGTCTTGTCCTCATCCCCAGGTTCAGGCTTGAAACTTTACTTTTTGGGCTAACCTGACCCGGCTCGTTAGATTTCTTCGATTTGAGACTTGCCTGTCAAGAAATCTGACTGGAAATGAACTTTGAACCCAGCAGGTGATTTGGGAATTGAACTTGTCTGACTGGTCTGACATGGAGTTTCATTGACCCTGTGGGGAAGTGGAACTCTAGACGTGTTCTGACATGAAGTGGACTTAACTTGGACCGCCATGACCTTGATGTAGGACTTTTGGCCTTGAAGTTGTCAGGACTTGAAGTATTTCTTTCTCAATATTGGACTTTTTTTTTTGCTCACATTCAGCTAAAAAAATATTTTTATACTCCAAAAAAGTACAAGAAAGATTATAACATGCACGAAAATGAAAACTAAAAATCTCTGAAAGCAGTTTCAACTGCAGGTAGATCAGCATCCAGCTAAGAATGAACCTGGATTGGTTGTGGAACACATTTCGAGACTTGGATCAACCTCGGACGACATTCCTGGTCGAATTAAGACAACATCCAGCCGTCAACGCAAGATTCAAGATACAGATAGAAGATGCTTCTCTTTCAAATGATGTTCGTAGAGATGCTAACCGTAACAAATGCTAACGTTCTGGTGGTAGCACTGCAACACCACCAGGTAATGGAAGTAAAATTAGGACCTTACATTTGCACCTCGTGTCTGTCGTGATCCTCCATTGACTGCTTACCTTGGAACAGTACCTGGGAGTGGAATTCACTCCGTCTTGATATAGAGCTTCTTGTCTTATTTTTACTTTTATATTAACGGACTGCGGTACATTCCAGCCAATAAATTCAGTCTGAGACACAATAACGATAGATAATAGTCCTATTAATGTTCTTCCTGCTACGCAATTGGCCTTGATTTAGAGCGTGCCCACACACATCTGAGGGGAGACGGCCTTATTATAGTAAATAAGCTGCTCGTTTCTTTCGCCTTGATAGCAGCTATTTATTTAAGCATTATGCATTTGCAGGCTCTATTTCAATTAATCATTTAAAGCTTTAATCCATCTCCATAGTCCCCTTTCTTTGTTCGCCTCTCTTCTTCTTAAGCCGAAGCTTTTTTCTCTTGTTTTTGTCCACTTTCCACCCGGGGTGCTTCAGTCTGGAGGACACAAACAAAGCAACTGTGCGAATAAAGAGAAAGTCAATACAGATGCTCAGAAGTATGTGTGCTCGTTTGTGTGCTCTGTTTACCTTTGTTTTTTCCCGGCCTACATTGATTTCATTGTATTTACACTGTAGGGGTGTGTGTGTGTGTGTGTCTGTCTGTACATTCTTTGAATTATATGACAAAGTCCAGCTACCGCAGGGACCGGACACGCCTTGAATACCCGAGACCGTTATTACCCCGAGCCCCACTTAAAGGGTCGTGAGAACCGTCCTCTTTCACGTTTGCTTTACTTTTGGCTCACAGAGGAAATCAGTGAAGAAGAGGAAGGTAATGACTGTTAATATCCAGTAGAAAAAGCAGCGGAGCGGTCTGATCGCTCCTGGTGGCGTCTTCACATCGAGCGGAGACATCGGCCAACCGCTGACGATGCAGGCGATTCGTTTCAGCGCCAACATCACGTCCTGCCTTCGTCCAATAGAAACACGGCACAGGGTTAGCAAAGATAGAACCTTTTCTATTCAGAACCAGGGTGCTACTCCGCTGTAGACGCTCACATGTTTGACAGATGAATAAAAAAATGTGGATGTTTGCGTGGTGAAGGCGGTCGTCCGTCATCCTATCGATTCCTGTCAGCTCGTCTGCTGATGTTTCCCAAAAGCGTTTCCATTAATTCCTGCTCTTGATGCTCACCCCGCATTCTTTCTTTTTTTCTTGCATCCAGATCATCGATGAGGACGACACTCAGTTCATGTCCAACTGCGCCCCGGCGGTGACCGAGAGCACGCCTCGCCGCCGCACCAGGATACAGGTGTTCTGGACGGCGCCGCCCTCCGGGACGGGCTGCGTCATACTGAAGTAGGTTTTTACTTGAATGCGTCAAACGGCGCGGAAAGAAACAATACAGCAGTGTGAGAATGCTAAAGTTTTCATAACCCTCTGACCAATCAGAGGCCCGCGGTGTGTCACATGACCCGTTCAGCTGCACAGACAGACAGACTCCTACACATCCGTTCACCTCGTCACAAACAGAAAATCTCCAAAGTCCGAATACGAAGTGGAAAAGCGAGCTCAGAGCCCGGCCTGAGAGCTGCAGGGAGAGGAAGAGGGGTTCGAACCAACAACCATGTTGAGTCCCAAGTCTTGGATGTCGGGACCTGATTTGAAGAACAAACAGTTGAAATCAGTCCCGTCTCGCTCGTAACGGCGCCTTGAAAGAAAAAGAAGGGGACGGTTGGGATATTTTCGAGTCTCCACACGTCGGTTTTCACGCTCTGACGAAATCAGAGGAAACCCAAAGCTGCAAAAAAAAAAAAGGGGGGGGGGGGATGACTGTGGAAAACCATCATGTAGAGCTCTCCAGGAGGGGCGACGCAGAACAAGTCCGTTTACACGGGTCCGATCCATAAAGTTTAACGATTCTGCCGCAGCATGGGCTCCTTATCGACAGCTCCTTCTTCTTTTTTTCCACGCTGGAGAAAAGCGATGAACGTTCTCGTCTTGGATGGCGCTTGTCGTGTTTTTAACAGATAGTCGTTATTGTTTGTGGGAACATATTAAGCTAAAGCTAACGCCGGCTGCTGCTCGGCTGTATTTGCTGTAATTGGAGGATTATGGCGTCTCGCAGCAGGTGTGGCTTAAGCGCCGCCGTTGTCGTCGGCGACCTTGGTTTGTGGCCCGCCATATCATTTAATGTGGCCCTAAAAATAAATAGGTCAAAAGTGCTATGAACAAAAACTACATTTCCCACAATGCAGTAATTCAGCCCATTTTAACTTTGACAAAAACATTTTGAACAAAGTTAATGTCCTAATTTGTCTTTGATGTTATTTTTCTTTATTCATTGCATAGTTACATTTATTTAAAATACATTGAATCACATTTGGTTACATTAATAAGATACATCTGGTTCTTTGATGACAGTCATGCTGATGTGGGCCTCTATGAAAATGAGTTTGACACCCCTGATTTAAAAGATAAAATTGAATAAGGATCAGAAAGTATTGCGTCCGTGAGAAGATTCCGGACCAGAGATTTTACTCGGATCCAGATCGGACTGGATCTTGAAGTTTCGTGTCATTTCTATTCCGTTACTGGAACCATGAATTGATCACACCCAAACCCCTCCAGATCAGGAATCCCGTTAACAGCCAGGCCAATTGGAACGGATGTGAAGTTGTCCGTCGTCTTCATCGCAAAAGCAACTTTACGACAGCCAATAATGAAAAGTTATGATTACAGTAAAAGCTGCTCATCCTGCTTAGTGCGCGCGTCATCGCCTCGGCTCGGTGGAGAATAAAGTTTGAGTTTGATTGAATGCTACTGAGTTCAGCCCCTGGAATGCATTACCGTGAATGATCGCATGTTGCCTCTTAATGTTACTCCTGCAGGAGCCGCGGGCTGTTGAGGAACGGGAGGAAATCATTAGGTGGAAAGTCGAACAACAAGAAAGAAATGAAGGATTGATATTTCTCCCAGCGGCTGTGATTTGTTCCTGTGTGGATGTAATATTTTCTGATAGCAAACAGCTCTCACCGATGCGTTTAAAGCGCCTGAACGCATCGCGACGCATCCGCTTCGAGAACTCGGAAACAGATTTCCTCCCTTTTTCCTCCCGTGTTCCTCCTCATTTCCATTTCCTGCTCCAACTTTCCGTTGGGAATAACCTCCCTGACGTGCCTCTTCCTCCTCCTCCTCCTCCTCGGTGCTACAAGTTGCCCTCACCTCCAGAAAACCCTCACAGCTGTTACTTTGAATTTATCTGCCACCGATGTCGGACAGATGGCACGTCGCCATCCCGGTGTTTGCTCGTCCAATAAATCCAGACCTTCGTTCGGGAACATCTGCTATGCAAATTCACCTCGTATTACTGTCACTTTGGTCTGACGGCGGCCAGATAGAGATTTAGCTTTATCTCATCTAACGTCTGCGCCCCCCACCCCCCACCCCTCTTCCTGTTTTTCCCATGGTGCTGCTGGCTTCAGCGGAATTCGCTCAGCGCTTCCCAGAAGGTCTGTGCTGTAAAATGTCACTTCAGAAACCCGGTCAGCGTTTAAAGAGAACGTTTCTTCATCCTTCATTGTCTTCAGAGACGGCTCCAAACGCTTTTCCCTGCTGGCGGTAATCCTATTGGTCTTTCCCATGGGATTGTTGTTGTTTCAATAGCGTCTGCTAGTGAAATGATTGATTTTTCTTGGACGACGGCTGATAAAGCTGTTAAAACAAGGGATTCATCCTCATCAGCAGATTTACATATTAGATTCCTCATGGGTGTTATAACATTACATATAGATCACCTATGATGACTAATTCTACCTTTGATACGTAAATTTTTTATGCATTTTATTTTTTGTCAGTAAAAAGTGAAAATAAATACCTAAAGTGTTCCTCGACGCTCATTACATCGTGATCTTCGATAAAGGGAAAAGCCGAAAGTTAAGAAAGAAAGTTCCTTGACGCTCATAAAGGCTCTGAATCAACAAACCGCGCGACCAAATATGGGCCAATATGTAGGGAATAAAACAACCAAGCCATTAATCAATAATCTATATTAAAACTCATCGTTGAAATCTGTTCGTTCCACGCCGTGGAGCGCCATCTGGGACGTCTTCCTATAATTCCACATGCCCCAGTGATGCGTGTTGAGAGAAGTCAGCTGTTTAAACACGCTCATCAGTTTCTTGGCAAGCCGACGGTGTCAGCGGCTTCAAACGGCGCTTCTCCGTTCCGCCTTATCGCTGCTCATCTCAGCCGTCACTGGCACAGGAACTAACAGCTGCTTAAAAATACACTGCAGCTCCTGTTCTGGAGGCAGGAAGTGTACCGGCAGCCGTGCCCTCCTCCCCCTCAGCCGGTCAGCTCTCCTCATTCATCCCGTCGGACTTGAAACAACACGTAGCCCGAGGCGGAGAAGCCGCCGAGCCTCAAGACGTCCACGCTTGAGTCAAACGTGTCTTAACTTTTCAGGCCGGGGTTTATTTCCGGGACCGCTTTTCTTCATCCTGCCTGTTCTTGCGGCTTACGTACGTTTAAGAGTTAAAGGGTCTGAGAGGAATTGTGTGAAATGTTCCTGAGCAGTTCAGCGTTTTCCCTAATTTAATCCATAAATCATGATCTAAAAAAACGAATGGCTTGTGTTGCTGGCGCTGACACCGGTGTGTAGTCGGGTTAATGACGTCTGCAGCGCTTCCTGACGCTTTACATTCAGTTTCAGAACCGATCACGATCTGATAACTAGGCTGAGATTGTTCAGCATTGGCAGAAGTGTACAACTTCACTGAGTGTGATCGCACAAGTAATACGAAAAATAAAGCAGTTGATAGGAGCAGCGGAGGCGGTGGCGGAGTCCATTAGTGTGATGGAGCTTCTACAGCCACCGGCAAACCGACTAGAACGTGTGTTCAAGATTTGACTCACAAAATAAAATATGTTCTTGCATGAATGGGTGCGTTTTAGCAAAAAGGAAATCTCCTTTTCAAATCAGCCTGAATTTGAATGAATCAGCATTTACAAGGACATTTCTAAAAACCTTCTTCCAATACAGCGGTACCTCTATTTACGAATGTCTCTACTTGAGAAATTTTCTACTTACGAAATTTCTCAGCAGGAAAATATTACCTCTACTTATGAAAGAAATTTCGAGTTACGTAATGTAAAAACACAGTATCGGCTGATACTCGAATCTCCCACAGGTTCCTGAACACAACATTCTCATAGCTGCTCTACCATTGGCTATTACCTAGCATCTTGGCATCCCATTGGCTAAGAGGGACCTCTGTGTGTAGCTAGATAGGTGTCTATGCAGCGTCCACGTCATTTGGCCCTCGACCCATGAGGTGTTCTGATAGTTTAACGTAAGTATATTAACTTTTAGAGTATTCACTATGGACCCCAAGAAAGTGACGGAGAAAGGAGGAAAAGAAAAGACCAAGAGAAGAGTTAGTTTATTCTTTGTTTTTTACGTTATGCACAACTCTCATTTATTGTGTAATAATCTAATCGTAACATGTATTTGTTACACGTTTTGATGCATTTTTATGCTTTACAAAACATTAAGTCTGAATTTTAGCGGGCATGGAACGGATTAGGGCATTTGCATGGAAAACGCGTCTCTACTTACGTATTTTTCTACTTACGCAATTTCTTCCGGAACTAACTAATTTCGTAAGTAGAGGTACCGCTGTATTAAATTTATTTTAATTTATTTTAGTTTATTTGTCTGACAACCTGCAACTTGCAACCTGACAGAAAAATCTTAGTAAGACATGAAATGTCTTTGTATTTATCGAGACAAATAAATAGAGTCTAGACACTGGTGGCGGCGGTGGCTAATGACTCTGCTGACCCTGATAAGATGTGTAAGACTGGCTGGAGATAAAAATGACTTCTATGGCTCTCTGAGTGTTTCATGCTTGTAATAATGAGCAAAGACATTTGTTAGTATTGATGATAATAACCAAATTACAGATATGGACCCTCCTCTGGACGCAGTTCTGGATCAGATCTCCAGACGTTGGTCAGACAAACAGAGGAGGTCTTGATGTGGATCAAACCTTTTTCCTTTTCTATGTGCAAACTCCTTGGTTTTCCATCTTTGACCCGTTAGAGACCTCCTGGTCGGTCTGACGATCTGAGACCAGATTTCCTCTTTAGTCTCCTTGAAAGCCGTCCGGTGTGTGGAAACAGAAAGAGAGAGAGGATGAGTAGATATACCTCCGGGTTTTCTTATCCCGCTGATCGCTCCTCATTTCCCCATCAAGTTTATACTTATATTTCTCCTCTCGCTCCTTCGCTACCCTCCGGCGGTCTGTTCATCTTATCTTCACCTCGCGTCGACCTTTTGCGCCAATCTTCCCATCTGTATTCCGCCGCCTCTCCCGGTGGGCCTCCGCCGGCAGGAAGCGGCCACCCGTTCATCGCATTGGGTGACAACTTAAGTCAGCGGCTCTGCGAAGCCGTTTGACAGCAGGATCTAAAGTCCTTTGTCTCGACAGCCGGCTTTTTGTCCCGATCACAGGACTACATTATTCCATGTGTGCTCAGCTGTCGGGAATCAGAGCCCGGGTTCACGCTGAGCCCCGTGAAGGATGAATAAGGAATGAATTCAAGCCACGAGTGGAATCTTTCCTCCATCGCTTCTTGTTTTTACCACACCCCGTGGCGCTAAATTACATTTGTTTTCCAGTACAAGTTCAGTTCTGTCATAAAAATGCCGTTACCAGCAAGTTGCTTTACGGAGGCAGCCGCTGCCATTATTAGCTCTCCTGTGGCTTCAGGCTCGTCAGAGTAATTACAGTTTATCCGGTGTTCAGATTGAATGTGAGACGTATCTCTGGCTGCGATGATGAGGAGTGTTTAATTCACCGAGAACAGCCAATGAACCGAAGCGACACCGGTAGCCGTTCCCATGTCTCTGCGTACGTTTACGGATGAGACTCCAAAGACATTCCAAATGTTCATTTGAAGATCCAGATCATCAGAATTCCACTCGTGTTTTTAGCTCATCTTTCATGATTCTGTTAGGATGGAAAACAGGTGACTCTGAGGCTTTTACTAGATTTCTCACCGAGTTGAAGTGTTTTAGGGCTTTCTTGGAAAGGATTTCCAATAAAAGTAGAATGAAATTAGACTTAATACTTTTACCAGAATGAGATTTATCACTGAGCCCTGCCGAGTCGGATGACGGAGGCGGTTCTCACAAAGTTTACAGCAGCAAATAATCAGACAGCCATGTTTATTCCGGCTCCTTCTCAACGATGAAACTTCGAATAGTCTCTGACAAACATCATCGGTCTGAATCTGAGGCGGGTCGGAATCGGAACGGAAGACAAAGCCGATAATATTCTTCGTGACCGAAGCTCCGTCCTTGTGTTTTATACTACCAGGAAGTGTCAGAGTCTTGCAGACGCCTGCTGCCTTCAGGGTGGAGACGGTGGAGGAGAGAACCCTCCTCAGGGTTTGAGTCAACGTCAGGAGGATGATCTGACCTCAAACAGTCACCATTCAGCTCATGTATAGCCCCGAATTTGACGCCACATGACCAAAATGAGGCTTTCATTGAAAATGGGCGACAACTTGACGTGACCTCCAAATCCAGAAATCTGGAAATCTAATTTACAAAGAAGTCACGGGTGAGCTTTGAAAGGAAATAAAGCGAGTTTGTTATTTGGGGCGTGTAAACTTCAAAACTGATGAAACCACGAAACAGCTGGTGATGAGTGGGCATCTTAAAGACAGACCAGAGGTTTTACTGCAGTTATGAGTCATTTCCACAGTGAAAAGACATCAGATTTCCCCTCCAAATAACCAGAATTGCTTCTGCAATGACTGTTACTCAATAAACCAATAGGGCCAACTTTGCCCTCATTGAAACTATTGCTGATTGTAATCAAAAAGTTATCAAGAATAGTTCACTTTTGTTTTTTAATTTCATGGCCAAGCAGTCATCCTGTGTCGCAGGCGATATTGCACCATTCAGTCTGGGTAAGATTTATAGGAGCAATATAAGCGATAACTCCTACCTAATGTCGCCGGGCCCTCCTCTGTCTGCACCGTCAGTGTTGTTCAGCTCGCTTTAATATCACACTTTTATGTCTCTCTGCTGGATGAGGTGCAGAGAGACGCTTCGAAGAGTTCGCTGTCTGTGACAGAAGACGTCTTTTAGTGCAATCGTATTTATATAATCACCACCGATATCCGTTTGTTCCGTCCGGTCGTGTTCCGCGGCGGGAAGGCCGAGGTGCTCCGAGCGCGAAGCCGATCTTCATCATCATCAGTCGGGCTTTGATGTCAACAAACGGCTTCTTGCTAATCCTAGAATGTGATATTTTGGGACAGACCATTGCTTTCAAAGCTAATGTGGCTCTGGTGATTTTAGAACAATGACTCCAGCCTTCAGGCGGTCAGCGGTGGGAAGACTTGATCTGGTTTTAATGATATTTTTTCTGTTTGTTTTTTTTCATTTATTTATTTTTAATGTTTGTTTTTTGGCGTGTCGCAACCTTGGAGAGGCTTTATGGCTTCAAGCTCCATTTGTAGGATACAGTCGTACTTCTGGCTTAAACCACGCAATGAACGAAATCAATCATTAAAGTGAAGAGACGACGGCGTTGAGATCAAGTCAAAGTCGTTTGTGTTGGAAATGTAAGAAAGACAGACACAAAATAACACCAACAATGACTGCGTCCGGTGAAAACCAATAACCCCAACATCATGGTGCGAACCAGTTAGCTACAGCTCCATGGCTAACTGAACTAATGTGGCTGCAGCGGATGGGGAAATGCTGCCCCCTATATGTGTGGAGGTGCTGTCAAATCGTAATATTTTACTCACCTGAAGCTCTTGCACGTATGAAAGCACTCGCGTTTATAATAGTGATGTATCGACTGTCTGTTTAACAAATAATTAGCTTACATGAAACCAGAAACAGTCGTAGTAGTGATAGGATCACACAAAAACTAAAAACACCTGCATACAAATCAACCATAATTCACGTGTACCCTTAGAGATCGTGCAAAAACTTTGTTCACATTTATTAAACAAGGTTTGCTGGGTGTGATATGACTTCTTGTACTTCTTCGAGTATTTTAATTACTATCTCTAGGCTGATGTAGAAATTATGCATTCATGAGTTTTGGTTCCTGGGGCACACTTATTTTCAATTTTGGGATCCAAGATTTAAAAAAAAAAAAAAAGTTAACTTGGTTCAGAAATGAAACAACACCTAGTTGTTATAAATCGATCAGTTTCTGTGCGTTTTTTATGTTTCTTTTGCATCAGGGACTCATAATCATATTTTCCGGTTTATCCAACATCTTATGAGCCCTCAGCACCGACAGAAAAGAATTTATCCAACAGAAATATTGATGCAGATTTGCAGAAATGTTCTTGGATAGTGTAAAAGTACTGGGTGGGCATATACAACTCATTTGAAATCTAATATAAAACTGGCGAAATCGTACTTTTAAAGTCTTACGAGGCCACCAAACTTTATTGATCCTTTAAAATTTCGTTTCACATTCATCGTCGCTTTCAAATTTCCATGAAAATAGCATCACGCTGGAGTTTTACAGCTCTACTTCTGTAATGTGAGAAACGCGTTGAATCTTTCCTGGAGAGGAACGTATAGGGTGTCAGTAAAACAACCTATTTTCATGGCGACAGTTTCATTGTGGGCCAGTATTAGCTCATAAGTTGGTCTGGCTCCGTGTGCAGCCTGCGTAAAGATCTATAATCCCGCTTCTGACTGTAATTCCGACTCTCTCTCCTCTCCCTGTCCGCGGACGTGATTGCTCTTTTTCTTTTTGTATTGCAGCTCTATGATTCTGTCAGGAAGTGCGGAAAACACACGGTAGAAAGACGGGTTCTACCTCCACCTCGGTGAACCTATTATCTTCCTGTCTCTCCACAGATTACGCGGATCAGATCTTGTCAAAGACAGCCCACCATTATATATCAAATACCCTCTTTTGCTGCCTCTTTTTACTTCTCTCTCTCTCGTAAATTCTAAATATCTCACCTCTCTCCACGTCCTCCCCTCCTCTCTTTCTGTTTCTCCAGGGCCAGCATTGTCCAGAAGAGAATCATTTATTTCCAGGAGGAGGGTTCTCTCACCATCCGGCTGTGTGAGAAAGGTAATGACAGCTGCCCATCATCGCCTCCTCTCCCTCGCCGGCTGCTCATCACGCTGCCATTATCCCCTTTTGTTCTGTCACCTTTCAAAGGAGAACCGCTTCCAGACCTGTGATTAAAAAATACGGAGGCAGCAGGGGGAAAAAACGCTAGACAGGAAGCACGGATCTCCCACTGGAATTGTCCTTTTTTTATTCTGCCAAAGAGCAAAATCTGGATATTCACTCCCCAAAATAAACACCTATCTCACCTGGGACGGCGAGGCGACTCTCAGCTCTGACGCCCACATTTATCACACAATAAAAAAACACAACCTGTACAAATTATTTCTCAAATTTAACGTTAGGAGAGCACGACATTCATAAAATCTTCCTCTCCTTGCCATCATCTTATTTTCCCGTCTGCTCTGCAATCAACAAGCCCTGTGTCTAATTTGCATATCCGTCTCGCTATAACTTTGCTGTCAAGCGAGAACTTTTTTGAGACTCATAAATATTCAGGTGCCTCCTTGACCTATCTTTGTGAAACGTTGTCCAAGGCCAATATATCAATATTTATGAGTCTGCAGCAAAGCTAACGTGTCATTTAAATCCCACTTTATGGTCGCGATGCAATTTTTGCGACATTCCTACCGCTTCCAGACTCCAGTCCTTCAAGCAGTAAATCAAGCTGTTGTGTATCTATGACAGAGATTATACACTGTCTGCTTTGTTGGTTTGTTAGCTTCCCGGGATTTATTAGACCTCAGCGTCTTGTCGAGACGTAAATCTTAGCATCTAATTGTGTGTCTTTGTGTTATCGTGTAGAACGTGCGTTCGGCGAGGCCACCGAAGCTCCCGCCATTGAGTGCTGCGCCTGCGGAACAGCCAAGTACAGACTCACCTTCAACGGCAACTGGTCAGAGAAAGTCCATCCCAAAGACTATCCGAGTGAGTTCTGACTCAGACATGCGCTGTTGCATGCGTGCATGCAGTTGTTGCGTCTCCTTTAATCGGTACAAAGACAGCAGGTTTTGTGTCGGACTGGATTTTGGGTTGTCGATCTGCAAGTTGCAGTGACTCAAGCTGAGTTATGAGAAACAAGTCAGTGCAACCAGCCAAGAAGCTCCAGCAAGCAACCAAGATGGAAAAGGCCAAAGACGGAAGACAGAAACTTGTTTCTGAATCCATAAACTTAAAGGGATTTACTTACAAAGAGAGCAAACATGAAGGAGGTGCAGACGATCAATATGGAGGGGAAATGGAAGGGGGAGACGGGTGAGACACAAAGGGGAGAGACATGAAACAGGGAATCCTGGCGACGCAGAGGGAAAGAGAAGGTGATCAGAAACTCTAAACAGGACAGCGGTGATATAATCAGTGACAGGAAGTGTGGTGTAAGTAAACAGGAAACAGAAACATGGCAACCTCCTGGTGTTTAGTCCAAGTGTCAGAATTCATGAAATGACTCGCATATCTTTAATGGTTTCTAAATAACCGGACTTTTTCTTTGCTCAGTTAGATCTAGAGTGTATTTCCAGTGGCGGGGGCATCTTGAGCCTTGGACACGATTCAGATGCTCCAAAGTGTTGCACAAACTTTCTTTCTCCGCCTCTTTCAGGACGAGCCAATCACTGGTCGGCTCTGATTGGTGCGTCTCATTCCAAAAGCTACGTGCTTTGGGAGTACGGAGGCTACGCCAGCGAGGGCGTCCGTCAGGTCGCCGAGTTTGGCTCCCCCATCAAGATGGAGGAAGAGATCCGACAGAAGGTAGGGTCAACCGTTACATCTCCTGTCCTCATTGGACTAGAACCGACTACCTGTGGTACAAACGGAAAGTATCAGAGGATCGTAAAAATATGTAGAGAGGGAAGTCTTTACCTTACATTCATGCCACCGGCCATTTGTCGGGGGTATTTCAATGCTGAGACGTTAACCATGGGCAATATAAACCATCATTGACTTCTGTCATTGATGGTGGTATCCCAACATTTCGCATCTCGCTCTGCTTGACGTCACGATGATCTGAGCAACAACGGTTGCTGGGTTGCTAGCAAACAATGACCCCGTTCAGTGGGGGCACGGGGGAGGGGGGGGGTCACACAGATGGTTCGCTCCAGATGGAATGTGGTGGTCAGACGTGGTTGCAGCACAAGAGTTGGAGTCATGCCAATGCTCAGCTAGAGCTCATGGGTAGCTAATCAAAGCTAGTAGACTAGAACAGGAAGTTGGGTCACTGGACTACTAACGAAGAGTCCACAAGAGAAACTGCAGGGCTCACAGAGTAAGGGTTTGTGGGAGTTTGTCAAACGGTTTTGTCAGACGGTTTTCTAGAAAAGAGATGGACCTTTATTGGACATTTCATACAAGTGGACAGACCATAAGAACACTCTGCCGGTAGTGAAAGGTATATCTTTGCCATTTTGAGGGGAACAATAGTGTTTTGTTGGTGAGCTGTCAGTCCGCTTCGAGCTTGTCAGTTTAGGTTTTGGTTGTTTTGTGGAGACGACGGCGGCTGATGGGCAGCCCTAACTCCTCTATTGGCCGGTGCCCTGTTTCTCCGGGTCCAATAACAACCCCGACACAATGGGAACTCCAGCCCGTTCTGGAGCGGAATGAGATGGCTCGATTGTGTCCCGCAGACTGGAATGTCAGCCGTTGAGCCAATGGGGTCTTAATTCTTTTTCATTACTTTTGTTCTTTTTTAATCAATAAGATTTGTGTCCAGAGATTCGTCCCATTCACGAAAAGTTGAAGTGTTCAGTGTCTCTTTTACTCCGTAGGGATGAATGTCTGACTGGTGTGTCAGTTCACAGATGCTTTGTAGAATATTTAAGTGAGTGCCCTTTATTCTAATTTCATTAAAGGAATAGTTCCACATTTTCTGCCTTGACACACGTGTTCAATCTGATCTGGATCGATTCCAACTGGTTTTGGGTCCTCCTGAACAAACACCGAAGTCAAACTGTACTTTTAAAGCTTCATCACGCCTTTACATGGGTGTGATCACAACCTAAGTGGTCCTTCTAGTGTAACCATGGCAACTGCAGCGCAGATGCAGATGCAGATAAATACCATCTATGGATTCCACATCTGAGAAGGAATCCACAGGGCTTCTATATCGCAGACATGGACCACCTCCCTCTTCTTTATGAGTATGGAAATGTGGATTTCTCAGGATGACGTCTTTTAAGAGTGTATTTTCTTTTCTAACTACATCACATTTGGCGTGCACATGTGTATCGTCGATAAAATGTTGTTGGACGGACGAGCGCGTTCACCTTTTCAGGCTGAGCGAACATCAAGTGTCTGCAGTGGAGGTAGGAAGCCGACATGGGTCAGTAATCCCTGTCTTAGTGGAGAATCCCAAACATCCAGAGGAGCAATCAGCTGTGGTGATGTGTGGACAAAGCCTTCAGGCCAGGCTGTCCAGCTGAGCGCCGATCTGCGCCCCCGCTAACTTAACCCGGGCTTGAACCTGGAGCAGACCGGCAGGAGGGGGAACATCCTGAAAGCTCTCGCTGCGATGACGGACAACCAGAGACGAGCTTCTGCAGAGTGAACCCCGCAGGAAGACGTCATCATTCTCACGAGATGGTGTTTAGTAATTGGAATCTACCCCCCCTGTTAAATAGACGCTGACAGAACAGCCCAACCAGCCTGTGGAACTGCCGCTGCACGCGTTGCAAAATCATGACCTAAATCCATCATCTGTTAGTTTGCTGGAGTCAAACTTGGCCAACAAGCTGCGTCAGAGCACAGGGGCCCGCTGAACGGGGCCCGGCGTGCACGAGCCTGTGGAAAACATGTAAGATAGAGGTGATTTTAAAAGGCTTGGGGCTCTGTCAACTCGTACGGCCGTGCACTCGGCTCACCTCTGCCCCCACCCCCAGGCTCAGAGTCATGACTCCTGTGGATTTAAAAGCACTGGCTCCGCTAACGCACAGTTAGACAGGTTTCTTTTCACTTGATTCGTTTCCATAAGGCAAGTTCAGCTAAGTTTAAGCTCAGTTACCATGGAAACATTTGCTGGGAAACAGACTAAACATCATTGTTGTTGTTCTTCTTCTTGAAACACCAACCAATCGCCAATCAAACGAGATGAACTCACAGCAGATCTGTGATTGGAGCAGAGCTCTAAGCGCCTGACGTACAGCGTGACAGTAAACACGCATTCGTTTACTTCCTGACGGATCTTTTGCCGGTGCTTCATCGGGTTAAAAATCTGATCCAGACTATCAAAAAAAAATTCGTTTTTTTAATGTCACAGCGAAACAGAATTACCCCGCACATCTAATTATTGATCGTTGGAAATGTCGCACGCAGCCGAGAGTATAAAATGATCACACGAGTCGCTGACCAAGAAGTAACTTGTCGGGCTTCGTAATGCCACAGAGCGCTGACACAGGATAAAACTATCTATAGCCAGCTAATAACTGCTCTGTGAAATGCCACATGCTCTGTCAGGTGTGAGCGCGCTCGCCATCAGGCGCTAAAATGTCAAGTATGGCCGCCCAGCGACTTCTCGCTGTTAGCTTTAAAGGACAGACGGCCCAGTTCATCAGATCAGAACAAAGTTAATGCGTTTTTCAGCCGCCGTAGTGGTTCTATTTTTGAGATCTTGTCAATTAACTCCTTTAGAGACTGGATCTTCTCTACAGCACCGAGAGTCGGCTGGATGATCGGACCGCTCGGCGCTCGGATGGAGCTCCACCGCTCCTTCCTGATGGCTGACACCCGTCAGATTAAGAGTTAAGGAAGTAATGCTAAGTGATTTATTTTTTCCCCGAGCGTCTCCCGTGCACACGCCAACGCTCTCCTAGATTTTTTTTTTTTGTCAAGCCGTCACGGCGGCTGCGCTCCGCCGAGAGAATTTTCTCTTTTGTGGTGTTGCTTAAAATTCTCCAGCGGGGACGTTTCCTCCCCGTCAGGTTGGTAGTTATCCGGCGTGAGCGGCGAAGCGGAGTCGGCGTCTTTTCTCCCCCCTCCCCCCCTGTCAGCGTTTTACACTCGTTCTCTCCTCTCGTTCCATAAATCTTCATAATCGCTCTTTTTTTTCTTCTTTTTTTTACAATTCAGAATGTCGGAATGAACGTCGTTAAAAAAATGTGTTCAAATTGATTTATTTGAACTTGAAAATATATAAATTCACAAGTTTTACTCCCGACGGCATTAATTAGTCAACAAAACTTTAATTTATGGCGACGTTGGTTTGATTTGATTTATTTATTCTTTTTTTTCCAGTTATTTTTTAACTTTTTTTGATATGTTTTGTTTCCAAAAGTTACTTTTAATTTCTGGTTTGCACAAAATTGAACGAACGGATTTCCCTGGAACTTGGCAGGAGGATGGATTAAGTCTGATTTATTGATAAGGATCTGGAATTCCTTTACATTCCTCCCTGAATCCACCTGACATACCTAAACTAACCTTATTATTGATAATTAATCCTTATATTTCGTGGCGTTAGCAGGAAACCCCTTTGTGGGAACTTTCCATACCCTTCACTCGACGATTTCTACTCTTGATTAGGAGTAATTCTATTTCCAGCGCCTGCTCGTTATTCGTCCTCATCCGTTGGTTGGCGGCGTCTTGATGAGTTCACGCCGCTGCCTGACGAGCTGCCTTTCTCCTCCTCAAGGCGTTTTCGTTTTAATCAGATCCCATCTTCGAATTAAAAAAAAAAAAAATCCAGCTGAATATGTTATCCTTTTAACCCCGACCCTGCTGCTCTATCGAGGACGACCCTTTTTTGTATATTTCACACGTCCGATTTCACACCCCAATGTGTGTCTGTGCCGCGGCCCCCCCCAGGGGTGATTTGAAGCATCGGATTGGTCGAACGGCAGCTGGCAGTGAAGGGGTGTCGCACGGCGGCGAACTATATGTGGACTTAACTTCTCACCCAGAGCGAGAGGTGGGTGGAAGATGAGAGAACGCTCCACCCGATGGCGTCGTCTCGCAGTGTGTGTGTGTGTGTGTGTGTGTGTGTGTGTGTGTGTGTGTGTGTGTGTGATTGGTGCACATGTGGGAGGAGCTGCAGGCGGCGCCTGAGAGCGAGAGACGGTGAAGTCGGAGATTGGTCCACCACCACGAGACACGCTGCAGATTTTGGCGTTGGCGCAGTCGTTCCCGCGGGACGTTTGGGAGAAGCTGACAGACGGACGGCGTCTCGCGGCTCACTCTAATTGGCTGGGAGTTTCAGGAGGAAGTGAGCTGGATGGATGGAGATGAAGATGAAGACGCTGACAGCCGAGACATTTCCCTTCCCAGTTTTTGAGGGATTATTTTATTTCATTGCCAGTTTTAAAAAAAAAACAATTGTGACTGGAATGTTTCTGTAGCGTAAACTGAGGTGAATGTTTGATGTTCCGTCACGAATCTCCTGATGAAGTGTCTTCGAAACATCCCATGATCATGAGCGACGAATATGAAATGTCTAATAATCATTTCAGATTGTTTTCATCCTTTTTGAGTCGGTAAAGAAGAAAATAAAAATGATTTTCATGAGAATGAAAAATATCATAGAAAAAAAAAACAAAAAAACCTGAAAATAAGGATTTTATTTTGATTTTATTTTTACTGATGAGTTCGGCCTCCGGTTTTTTTTGTTCTTCCACCAATTTGTGAAGGCCTTTTCTGCATGTCGTCACTTCATCTCCTCTACGGATGTTTCTAGCGGACTCCTGTCCGTTCACATCACAGGAAGATCGCGATAAATGGAGGAGCCCGTGGTAATAGAATTACCGTCGTAATATTTCTCGCCCGCTCGTAAATTTTTAATAGGGTATGTCAAAAATGCACGACGCCGAGACAGAAAGCGGCGTCCACAGTGAATCGCTTTTACTCGAGGTTAAAGACCGCTGTCAGCAAACCGATGGAGGAGATTGAGGCGGCGGCGGCAAGGCGGTTTTTCAGGTCGGCCGGTGCCGCCAGGCTCGACTTGTCCTTCCTCCGTCTTACTTTGTTTGGTCGCTTTACAACCTGTCGGGTTTTATCTCCCCTCCCCCTCTTAAGAGCTGAGGTTAGTGAGGAGATTTTTTCATTCAGCCGTCTAGAATCCTTTTTTTAAGGAGCGTCCCACAAAACGCCGTTTTCAAATAAACCTAAAACTCAAATGTTTGAATTTACGTTCGAATTTCAAGCTGCTTGTAGAGGTTGGAAATTGAGCCTTAAATAATTCCACCACATCTGGTCACGTGATCGAATGGTGGTAATAAATTGCAGCAATAATAATAACATTTATTTGTATTGCTCTTTTCAAAAATGCATAAGAAAAAAACAAACAAACAAAAAAATAACAACAAGTGAAGAAATAAGAACAGATATATAAATATAAAAAACCACGTGGATGCGAGTGTTGATCAAACTCATAACGGGAGTCGGCGTTGAAGTGGATTTGGTGGTTTCATTTCCTCAGGTGGACGATTCCACCGCCGCCTGCAGCCATGTTGTTTTTTAATACATTGTCCCAGTTATTAAGCGTGTTTCCAGACTGAAGAGTCGGTCTGCTGGACGGCGTAGAGGAATAATGGCGTTCCTCCTCCCTCCCTTTTTGTAACTCGAACAAATCGCTCGGCGTTCCCGTCCGCGAAGAATCTTTACGGCGGCGTCTGCAGCATCTGTTCTCCCGTCTTCTGCTTCTGTGGGTGTTTTTCTGCCTCCATTCTCTCCTAATTGGGAATTTGTATTCATTAAAAAGCTTTGGCTGGAAGCAAAAAAAGATTCCAAATCTGCACCTGTTGTTTGTGTCGGCGGCGGCGGTTTTCGTCGGAGGCGGGTCAGAATTAACAACCCGTCCCCTCTCCTCTCTCATCAATAATCGCAATTGCACCGACGCCGCCATAATCCACCCACCCCCCCCAGGAAGGGAAGGAAGCTGCTGGCGGACGAGCCTGTCACGACATTTTGAAAAGATTTTTCATTTTTGAAGCTATTACCCTGCTTCCTGCCGTAGATTCTCATCAGGTTGGGATCTGATCTTTATTCTACTTTACATTTCTACTGGTATTTCCACATTTTAGATGGACACACTTCATTGGTAATTGGGGGTAATATTATTCACCCCTCATGTTGGGTTTACTGGCAAATCATCAACCAAATGTTTACCGACTAAAAACTTCAGTCAGGTCTTGTTAGAGCAGCGCGCCGACCTTCAGAGACTTCCTTTAGCACTCGAGACAGAAAGCTTGTTTTTTTACCCTCTCAAGGTTTAAATTGACATGAAGACCTCATTTCTGAAGAAGTTCACCCGCTGACCCAACAAGAAAACACTTCAGATGGGACGCAGAAGCTCTGAGATGCTGTTCTGTTAAACCCTGGAATTATGGAACACTCTACGGCTACCCATGATGCTCTACAGCCGTCAGTTAGAGAAGGGTTTTGGTTCTTCCCCATCCCACGTCTGTCATTTACAGCCGCTCTTCTTCTCCTGCTGTTTGCGTTGGAGTTGGAGGCTCACAAGGACACTGGCTTTATGGTGCATTCAAGTGCACCTAGTAAACTTTGAAATTTACGCTGCTTAGTAAAGCAATCTGCGTTGGTGCTAACAGAGACTTCGTGGTGCATTCAGGTGCGCCTTATTAAAGGTATGTGCTCTATGATAGCCAGAGGTTGTAAAGCTGGAAAGTTTTCATTTTCCTTCCATTAAAACTACGTTCATTTCCTGTTTTGTTGCATCTTAGATCGTGACTGGATGCTAAAACGTCTGCAGCCGACATACTACGTCGGTCATCTTTTGTTTGCATGGATGCTTTCAGGCCCATCCGTATGACATGTGACCTGTTGAGTGGTCCAATCAGGCGGCGCCATTCTTATGTCGTCCCAATCCCAGCTATTGTTAGAATAAAAATACATTTACAACCCAAAATGGATTTTGAGTTATAAAAACACAAATAAAACAACAATATTTACTTGTTTTTACACTTGGTATTCATAAATTTGAGCAAATATATAAACGATCAACAAAAAACTCTTTGCAGCGGTTCAGCTTTAAGTAAAGAATGCGAGCGATGCTACCGCTTGAAATACGTGACATTTGTCGCCTAAAGCAGCATGAAAAACACAAGAAGCACGGCTCATAAAAAGACCATTTTTGATGCAGTTGGTTATACGGTGCACGCCGTTTCACAGTTTTTCCTGTCGCTGCTACAGGCCTTATGAAAGTTTAATGAGCAGGAAAAAACCTGTTAATGTATTCCTCGCTGGAAAACTCCAGCGCTGCGACAGACGAGCACAAAGAGGAGCAGTGTGAGCGCCTCGGCCTTTACAGGCGTCGTCCGGCGTCGGGTGGCGAACATCGTCCCCCCCCATCCCACAGGTCATACGGAGCAGAATGCATCTGACCCCATGGTCTTTTCTTTCCGACCTTTCAGCTTCCTTCCCAAACCACCTTTTCCTGAACGGCCGTTAAAAACTGCTCGCCCAGACCTTCTCTCCTCCCTGTGTTTTTGCTCGGTGTGGTCATAAACAAAACTCCCTTCGAGTGGTGACTTTATTCCCACGACGGGCCCTGCGGCGCGGAATTCATCACTCCCTTTGACTGAGTTACAGCTCGGCTCGGCCCAAGGTCAAAGCAATTACTGGACTTTCACTCCCGTCTCGACCTCCTGCTTCTCCCCTTTCCCTCCCCCCTTCCTCTCCACCAAACTGAAACCGGCTTCGTGTTTTTCCACCTCTTTCCTTTTCCGAACGCTCCACCTGACACTGCTGCTCATGTCATCGTTTTTGGGTCCCAGTTGTTTTCAAGTCGTGTCTTTGAGGGTTGCTTTCTTTCCCACGCCGACAGGTCAGCGGCAGCGACCCGGAGTCCCTGATTTAATATCTCAGACGGACCCCAGCTGTCCGGTTTGATGCTGTAAAGAATGTCCACATGACCGACTGGGAGCTCTGAATGTCTTTACATACTCATCCTGTTTACTGGAGTTAAGGGGAAGTGGTTAACGCAGCTCAGCTTCCTGTGTTTTTGAGTAGCTGTACTCCTAGGAGTCACCAGGGGGCAGTGTGGTTACAATTCGGGCAAAGAATAAGTGAACGTGTACTGTTGCAAAGAAGAAGAGAAAAATTATTTTGTCTTAAAATCTCAATGACTGATTTGTATCAACTTTATTAACAGCGTCCTGGTAACGTCACACCAACGTTTTGTCTCTTGTTGGGTCTGCGAGCGTCGTAGTTTCACTATAGCGGGAACGTATTCTGTGTTAGCGGCCGGAGCGGCCCCTTTAAGAAGGTAGTCATGTGACCGAGGCAAGCATCTCCACAAGCATCAAGAGTGACTCATTTAAAACGACCACCAGAGGCCCCATCATGGCCGCCAGAGTAGCTCCCCTTCTCGATGACCTTGGCCTGATTTCAGAGGAAACATTCAGCAGAACTCACAACATCTCTTTCCCTTAACAGCGTCGTAACGACGCCGATCACTTTCAATCAGGCTTCAGCTGAACAATGACAAAAATAAAGAAACACATGAAAAGCGATCCATCCTCCTCCCGTGCTGTCCGGACGATCTCTACGATAATGATGCTTCAGATTTAAACCCGAGCGCCCGGTCTGAAAGCCGTTAAGGCGTCCTGGATGAGTGCCTGCAATCTGCTGGATGGCGCTCCTAAAAAAAAAAAAAATAAAAAAAAAAACTCCGTCTCCACTTTCGGATTCACATCAAACGCAAATTTCTTCATTTCTGCTGGAGCGTTATCATTTCCTCTCACGAGGAACGTTCTTTTAAAAGAAGAGAAAGTGCTTTCACGCCACTTGATTTATTTTCATTGTAATGACAACATCCAATTTCTTATCGCAGCTTGAAAGCGTTTTGCTCGTGTTTCCTCATCTGTCTAAACACATTTTTACGTGATGCCGCTGATGAGAACGACTCGTTTGCGCCTTCGCTCGTCATCTATCTTCCCAAACTACCTCAAAGTTAAATGATGCTGTAAACAAATGAACAAATGAGAAACTTAGACCAGCAGGAGATGCAGAATATTAGTGCTGGAAGTGGGATGAACTGGTGTTTGTGGTTTCCTCATGGTCACAAATTCAGGTGAACGTCGTCGGGACGTTGTTAATTAATAGTTCCAGGAGTCAGAAAAGGACGTCTAAACCGGAGATAACCACATATAGCTTATATTTATAAATTATTTTTATATATTTTCAATAATATTTGGTTAATATGAATCTATTCTAAGCTGACAGATGATTTTTATTTTTTAATATAGCACAGAAAAAACGTCTCTATCTCGTCTTCATCTATCTTCTTCTTCCTCATCGTGGGTCACGGGGGGTTGCTACGAGATAATATGATTTTATTTATTTTTTAAAATTCTGATTTATTGTACAGTTTTTTTCATCGTTCAATCGAGAACGATGTAACGCCAAACGACATAAGCCAACGTTTATCAGTAAATGTGCATCAACCATCCGGTGATAGCGATGCATTCACTGGTGGACCGGACCTCGTCTTTAGTATTTATTAATTGCCGCTGTTGGCTTCTGGTACCGGAGGGAATGGATGACAAAGATCCATGATGACTAATGTGACGGCGTTTCCTCAGGTGGAGGTGTCACACATTTACACCTGACACTGGTGTGATGGATTACCAAACCCTCAGGTTGTAATATCTGCACTCAGCGATACACACACACACACACACACACACACACACACACACACATAGAATCACTGTGTTCCAGACATACAGAGGCAAATCCTAAAAAAAAAAAGAAGGTGCACACAGTATCGTGGCTGTCATGACTAACAAACACAAAATGCATGTTTTGTAAGTGACATCTCTCGTCAAACGTCCACGTTCGTGACACGTTCAAATTCCAGACAAGTTACGTTGAGACAGAAATGACGTTTTTTTTTTTGTCGCCAGGGGCCGTCCTTTTTAAGGACTTAATTAGATGCCTTGAAAATAACGTAAAAACACGTATTAAATGTTAAATAAATATCGGTGTGATTTATGGCTGCAGGAATAAGAGATTGTTTTAGTGCTTTGTTGGCTTCCCGTTTGCGGTTCCGCTGCTGGCGATCGGAGGCGGCTGTTCTGTACGGTTCAATTACGACACCTCGCTTGAGGGACAAGTAAATTAGGACATCGCCAGACAGATGATTCTGAGGCACAGGTGCTTGATAAATAACCCGCCGAGCTGAAATTGTTGGGTGCATGTCAGGGAATCGTGTTTGACAAATGATGGAAGGCGTCTCGCTAAACGAGGCGCCCAGATTGTTTCATCATGTGGCCCCCGGTAGATTAAACATGTGTCCTCTCACTGTGATGGCTCTAATAAGTCCTTACCTGGGTGGGGGGTTGGGTTGCATGTCTGCCAGCGCGCTCACACATTTACCTGTGAATGTCACCTGACTGACTTAGAAGACGGACGGCTGGCCATCCATCTGTTCCACAGCCCCGATGCGGGTGTAATTGCATTGGTGCGGTGTTGATTTTTTATTAGACACCTCTTCCCTATTTCCCCAGGCTCATTTTCCTTTATTAGACGGGTTCTGGAAATACAATACGAAGCCTCACAGAGAGTCCCTCCAGCTGGGACTTCAATCCAAAGTGAGCGAGTGATAAGTCGACAGGACCGAGACCGTCAAGGGGGTCTGATGGGGGATGGTGCAGCGTTTAACTCTGTCCCATTCACTTGTGTTCAGATCAACAAAGAAGACATGAGCAGACTTTAAATTGGTCTGAGGACAAAAACAACAACAGGAAAAACTTCACTGTATTTTTTTTTTGTTTGTAGATGTGAGGCATAAATCCTCCTGACAGGAAATGTGCGTCTAGGATTCATCGATCTCATGGCAAACTATGACGATTTATTTTATGTGATTTATTTAACCTTTATTTAACCAGGAAAAAGTTCCATTGAGTTACAATAGCTCTTCCTGGCCGAGACAGACTTAGACAATACATAGAGGATAAGACAAGACCACAAACTGCACCATAAATGACATATTACGAATAAAGCTAATGCAGATAGACAGCTAAAAAGTCATAGGGTTAAAAAAAAAAAAAGATGCATTTTCTGTCAAGGTTGGTTTTCAAAGTTTTTTTAAAGTATTAAAAGTTTGAGACTTGTGGTTATGGTACTGGAATTGGCCAAAATTACAAGACTGAATAAATCAGTTGCCCCCAAGTGGCCAGAAAATGTCACTGCAGGTTTTTCAAATTTTATTTATTAGCTTTTTTCAAATCTTTCAAATGCGTTTCACTGTCGTCATCAGAAACAGGGTAAATATCTCTGTCCACACTGAAACAATTCAAACAGAAACTCTGCTTTGACTTTAAACACCTTCAGAGGAAGGAGGAGAACGAACGAGAGAGTCTCCAGTCTGACTCACCGAATGGAATGAATGAAAGGCTTTTAAATGGACATTGATTATTAAGGTTATAATCTGAAGCACATATGTTTCATAGGGTTTTATATATGTTTTATAGTTGGTCTAATAAATGGTTGAATTATGTTGTCGTACGACAAAGGAATGGGTTATAAATCCAATCCTTTTTTAATCTCATTGTTTAACAAGAGTTTATCTCAGAGTTCCGATATTTTGTTCCATCGTAGGGAAAGCCTTCCATCAGCTGCTCTGGGCTCGGCCAGATGGTCTGGACATAGATGTGGTATCTGCCGTCACCGGTTGAACAGCTGTGACTCACAGCTTCCTGTTTCTCAGGCCTTCAACCTTCACCCCCTTCCTACATGTAGATCAACACCTACCAGTCTGTCGCTTCTGTGAACGACGTCTCGGGTCTGGATCTGTTCGGTTCCGCCTGAAGAACCGAACAGATATCCTTCAGTAATTTCCTTCCCAATTAGTGAAAGTGTTTTTAATAAGTCTGTGTTACACTAGTTCTTATGGACCTGCATCACAGGTATGGGGGGGTGTGGAGGATCTTTAAACTTCTCCATTTCAGATCATCAGTCTCTCGTTCCATTAAAACCATTTTCCTCTGCGTCTCCATCCTCCTGCTCTCGTCCTCCGTCTCCTTTTTATTCCCGTCTCCCTCACCCTACTTTTTTTTTAACTCTCTTCATTCTGTTCGGCTCCATCGCTTCCCACCCACGCATCCTCCCCTCATTGTTTCTCATTCTATACCCTCCCTCGTCATTTCTCTTCCTATTCTTCTCCCTCCTGTCCTCACCTGACCATCCTCTCTACCTCCGTTGACCTCTGCTTCTCCTCCACTCTTTATCTCCTCTACAACATTCGGGAAAATGTAACGAGCATTTAAACTTTGCTAAATCACAGTCATTTTGTGACATTATGATAATTACCATAAACAAACAAGACCATTACAGGAAGATTTGCATCTCTTCCCGCCTCCACCGAGCGCTGAGAATTATTTCTGGCTGTGGGCTGCCATTAGCAGTGCTGAACTCCTTCACAGGAGAGGAGAACTTCTTTTCTTTCACCAAAACGAAGCGAAAGGTTTGAGAGAAGTGGCAGATGGTGGAGGGAGTGGAGGGAGTGATGGAAAAAGTTCATTTAAAAATGTTTATCCTTTCGACATATTCATTTAGAAACTCGGAAATATGTAACCGCTCCATCTGGGTTTCTACGATATTAAAAACATAACAACCGTTCAACTCATCGGTTGCCAGCAGCTCATCTCTTTCGTTGGACTTCCTCCGACCGATCCCAAGATGCTTTGCTCCAAGCGACGCCGCGTTTGCTCGCGGGCTAGCAATGACATACGTAAACTTTTGTTGTATTTTATAAGCTCCCGTAACTTGTCCGTCTTCCTCTGGATTCTCCGACTTCTGCTCCGTAACCGCATCAGTTGTCACGACAATAAAATCCGTGATTAGAAGCCGGTGAGTTAATAAGAATTACGACAATAACGACGTAGAAAACCTGCCCTGACTGCACAGACAATAGATCATAGATCACGATAAATCAGCGTCTTTGTCTGACGCCTGTCGGCGGGACGCGTTCTGGTCGAGGCTCAGTAATTATACCTGATGCATCCTGATGGAGGGTTCTGTAGCGTCGCTGAAGTGGCCGTAACGCTGCGGAGAGACGAACGAGGTGGTGGGGGTGCATTCAGAAAGCCCCATCCTCCCCCCCCCCCCCCCCCTGGAATAACAGCACAAAGCCCATTTGTTCTGAGCACACACACACTCCGATAACACACACTCCGTCCGGACCCTCGAGCTCTTGAGGAGTCACAAACACTTTGCTGTCCTTGGATGAGGTTGCCCCCCCCCTCCCCCTCCGGTAGATTCTCTCCTCGGTCAGTCGGTTTATTTCTTTCTTTGTCATCATTCATTTAGTGACAAACTGTTTGTCGTTTCCCTCCCCCGCGTCCCCTCTCCGTCTCTTCACAGGGAGACGAAGTCATGACTGTCATTAAAACCAAGGCTCAGTGGCCGGCGTGGCAGCCGCTCAACCTGTGAGTATCACCGACCGTCAGTCGGAGGTGGATAGAATTTTTCTATCTTTTGCCATTTTTTTTTTTTGTCTTTTTACCATTTTTGTGATCTGTCATCTATAATTTTTCTATCATTATTTTTCTGTTGATTTTCTACTTTTTTTCATCAATCATCTATCATCATTCTGTCGTCATGGTAATATATTGGCAATAAATGACGATTGAAATCCAAAGTCTATTTTTAAATGTGTGAATCTGAGAAAAACTCAAATCTTGTTTTGTGATTCTTTTGCTTGATTCGTCTGACTCTGGACCAGAAAACTCCACAGAACGAGTTCGAGAGCGACGAGGAACTTATCTGCACTGTACACACACACACACACACACACACACACACACACACACACACACACACACACACACACTAATTTACTGTATCTTTCACAAAACATCTGTTTAATTACCCCTCCGAGGGTTTTCTGTCATTTGCGATATATTGTGCTACTATTATTTTTACTAATGAGAACAATCGCAAGTATGCAGATATATGTGCATGCACACACACACACACACACACACACACACACACACACACACACACACACACACACACACACTCACAGGCTCTAAGTATGAATTATTTGCTCATTTTGCTCTGTGTTTCCAACTTGCAGTGAGGTCGGTTTACATTTATGTCTTGGTTAAGACGTCACAACTGACACCAAAGGCTGTTTAAAGTTAATGAAACGTCCTCTAAATGACCCCGTTAGCTGTTCTCCTGTCAGTAGTGTTTGTTCCGTTCAGTTGCTCCGAGCTCTTTTCTGCTCCTGATGGAGACTCCAGAGCTCCATCATCCGGTTATGAACAGCGTGTGACGTAACCGATGCAGGAAGAGTTGAATTCATTCTGCATCCATCTTATAATCCGTCCTGATTTGGCTCCTCCTCTTTTATCTGGCTCCTCCTCTTCAGTCTGCCACCCCCCCTTTGAATTTTTTCTTTTATTTTGCCCGTTTTTGAATGGGTTTTTTGTCTTTAGGATGCTCTTGCTTGCTGTGAAATCTTAAAACAATGGTGGTGAACTTGATTTCCAGGCGGGCGGCGCCGTCGGCTGAGTTCTCCGTGGACCGGACGCGTCACCTGATGTCCTTCCTCACCATGCTGGGACCCAGTCCGGACTGGAACGTGGGCCTATCGGGGGAGGATCTCTGCACCAAAGACTGCGGCTGGGTCCAGAAGATCGTGACGGACCTCATTCCGTGGGACGCCGGGACAGACAACGGCGTCACGTATGAGGTAATCTATCCTGACTGTGCTGCTAGCAGACTTAGCGGTCCAGATCTCTATATTCAGACTCTTCAGAGTTGAACTTACAATAACTAAAAAAAAATTTTTTTAAATTAAAAACTTTTTTTAGTTGATAAAATTCAGTCGAGTTAGGCTAGCAAGGCTAGTTTATTTCTTAAGTTTCTGTGTGAAAAATTGTCTTAAATTTTTGTAAGTCTGCACAGCTTGGACATCCTGGAGGACTTGGTTTAACACAGCCCAGCTTAAAATGCGTGCTTTTATTTATTTTTAAAGTTTGCATCATCGCTGCCACCTAAAGGCGAAGGCATGCAGGTACACGTCTTTAAGGTTTTGAAATGCAAACACATGTTTTTGTTTGCAGACGTCTCACAAATAACGTTTGTGCAGGAATCCCGTCCCTCACCCCCACCCGTCCACAGAGGACTCCACCCAGACAGGAAACACTAGTGGGCTTTCTAGCTCCTATAGATATTTATATCATTCATCGGTGTGACACTGGTGTGAAAGGGTTAACCTAGAGGAACAAAGCTTTACGTCCGTCACGTTTTCATCTTTTTCCCAGTATGCATTTCTCTTTAAAGCCGGAACCCGTCGCCACACACCTGGAAAGCGTGCCGTGAATCTTTGATGACACGGCTATTAGAATGGATATAATGAGGCACAGAGACATGAAATAGGGGGTGGGGGGGGGGCCTGGATCAGATGACTTATGGGGGTGGGGTGGAGGGGCTTTTTCAGGCCTGCCTGAGAAGAAAGCATGAAATCAATACAGCTATTTTAATATAGCTTTTTATTAAGGCTTGTTCATGCAGACGTTACTGATTCTGATCACATCCACATCCCTGGTTACCGTTAGCAACGCCGTAAGGAACACCGACTCCCAACGCGTCTGTTCGGGGAAGTAAAGCCGTAAAAAACCAAAACAATCGCCTGAAAGAGGCTAAAGAGTCGGTGCTGCGACGTTCTTCTGCTTCACGTCTGCCTCTTTCAGTCGCCGAACAAACCCACAATCCCCCAGGAGAAGATCCGACCGCTGACCAGCCTGGACCACCCCCAGAGTCCGTTCTACGACCCCGAGGGCGGGGCCATCACGCCCGTAGCCAGAGTGGTGGTGGAACGCATCGCCAGAAAGGTAGAGCGTGTGTGTGTGTGTGTGTGTGTGTGTGTGTGTGTGTGTGTGTGTGTGTGTGTGTGTGTGTGCACTCATTTATTAAATGAAACTTCATGAAGATTGTGTGTGTGTGTGTGTGTGGGGGGGGGGGTTCTATTAGACTATAAACTCATTATTGTAATAATCCCATAATGAGCTCTCAGTGAAATGAGCTTCTTAAAAACTACTGTAAGGTCTATAGAAATAATGTATAAAAATAAGAATAAAATAAGAATATATAAAAATAGAAATGTGTAAATGTGTGTGTGTGCGTGTGTGTGTGTGTGTGTGTGTGTGTGTGTGTGTGTGTGTGTGCGTGCGTGCGTGTGTGTGCAGGGAGAGCAGTGTAACGTGGTTCCAGACACCATCGATGATATTGTAGCTGACATCGGGCAGGAGGAGAAGGAGGAAGGTACACACACACACACACACACACACACAAACACACACACACACACCTGATTACCCTAAACATGACTCGGCGGATTACCCCCCCAGCTCTTGATGGAGTCTTCATTATGTGGCTGTAATGACTCCATCATTACTGCGTTCATTAAACTTGACCGTCTCTTAAATTAATTCTGTTTGCTAAACATTTATTTTAACTGTGGATGGAGCAGACGAGGCGAAACTGAAGGGGACACACACACACACACACACACACACACAGATCACTAAGACGCCGCCGGTGGGAGGAGTCTACCCACCTGAACACGGTCGCTAACTCGACATCTTGAGCGGTCCCTTCAGGAACACGTCGTTAATTACAGCGCTGCATCTCTGTGCTGTAAACGCTCGTCGGCAGACGGCGTCCCGACATCGCCGCGCGCGCCTGACAAACGGCGACCATCAAACTTGTGCTCACGTCTACGCTTGCGAGACGCCAACGACAAGAAGGACGACGAGGCCAGCTGTTCCGTCTGTCGACGCGGAGCTAACTGCCTTCCGGCTCGGTTGATTGAAACACGTCTGATTCGGGAGGAGTGGCTTCACGATTGTCTCCTCAACGGGACGTCCTGATGCATGATGGGATTTTATGTGACATCCTGCAGGCGCGTTGTGCCTTCTTTTATTTCCAGCGGCCTCATCGGGGGGAAAAGTTGCCTCGGCAGCAGAATTCTTAACAAGAATCTCCCACTGCTGAATAAATGTCCTCCTCAGTCAGTCATAAAACATTTGCCTCCTCCTCCTCTTCCTCCTCCTCTTCCTCCTCCTCTTCCTTCTCCTCTTCCTCCTCCTCTTCCTCATCTCTTCCTCCACCATTCCTCCCTCGCTCTCTCCCGTCATTAGACGTTATCCCGGAGAATCGGGCTCGCTCAGGCCCGGAGGTGCATCCTCTCTCACCTCTCCCCTCGTTGTCCCTCCCCCTCTGACCCCCACCCCCACCCCCCACCCCCCCGGGAGAGCATTAGTAATTTGCGCCGGTGCCTCTGTGGTTCCTTGTGGCTCTGCTGCCGCTGATAATTGGACAAGACGGTCACAAATCACTCCTCTGTTCCCCCCTCCGTCCCGTCCCGTCCCAATCAGACTCCACTCGGGGGGCGCCTGGTGGTCTAGTACCTGTGGTAATCACCTCTGGTTGCCATGGCGACCCGCTCCCCGTGTGATAAATAAAACTCGTCCGCTGCACGACGATCCTGGTGGAGTGTGTGTTAACATGCCGGAGGGGTGTGTTCTGTGGCGCAGACGACACGCCGGAGACGTGCATCTACTCGGGTTGGTCGCCGTGGTCGGCGTGCAGCAGCGCCACCTGTGACAAAGGCCGCCGCATGAGGCAGAGGATGCTGAAGGCCCAGCTGGACCTCAGCGTCCCGTGTCCACACACGCAAGACTTCCAGCCCTGCATGGCGCCGGGATGCAGCATGGAGGGTAAACACACACACACACACACACACACACACACACACACAGGAAGGGCTGATAATGTTAGCATTTGTGTCCTGTGCCTCGTGCTGCGTTCAGGACACATTCAGAGTCGGGAAAATCCCATCTCCGACTGCGACGACACGATTTACACCGACGTGGGCGTCATCATCGTGTCCTCCCCTGTGATTGGTCACAGTTAGTGGTCCAGTCGCTACTTAACCAATCACTAAAGATTATTGAACAGGTCTTAACATCAGTTCATTATTATTTGCGTTTTTAATATATATTAAAAAAAAGTTGTCGGCATTAGTTTTTATGAAGACGTCCGTGTCGACGTTACGACTGGCGTTATCGACTTGAACATGATTGGCTGCTGCTGGAACCGATCACCATATTGATCCGCATCGATTTCCATTTAAATCGCGTCTGTCCCTCGTGAAGACACACCTTTACTTTGAAAAATCGTTTTCCAACCAACCTCAAGAGTTTGCTTTTGTCCAATTTCCAGTGAAGTCGTCACTTTGAAACAGATGCAGAGAAGCGGCGGCGGCGCTCCTCAAACGTTCCCGCCCTCCGCTGCCCTTGTTAGCGATCATCACAGCGGCGCTACCTTGTTTTTGTTAGCGCTCCGGGCGTCGTTAATATTCACGGGGGGCTGCGAAGGCATCGTCCTGGTTGGAGATACCTGCGTCTTTCATCGGGGGGGGGGGGGTTCTTCTCTCTCGTCGTCCTTTCTTCCCGCCGTCTGAAGGAGACGCAGCAAAGGTCGGGCCGGCGATTATCACGACTCTCCAAGTGAAGAATAGGGATGGTTCACAACGGCTTCAAACTCCAGCACAACTTTAGAACAAAGCTGCTGAACAGATTGAGCAGAGAACAAAACCTGATGGAGCTTCATCAGTTTTAAATCCACAAGATGGGAAATATAAAAATAAATAAAAAAAATTTAAAAAAAAAATAAAAGAAAATTGACGACAAACACGATTGTTAAATCTTTGCCAGATGGATGAAAAAAAACAACAACAACAACCAATGTTGGCTTTCCTCTCTGAAATATATTCGTCCCTCTACGTTAGCACACCAGCTAACATTAGAAAACCATAATGTGCACCCTGTTTCTTATTAGGGGCTTTTGTTGGAATATAAAAGCTCAAACTGCAGAATCCTGAAGCCACGCCCCCATTTCTACATCCGTTTGTCCATAATTTATCATCCTGAGGGTGTCCAACATCCAAATTTGACGTGTTGCTTCCTCTATGGTAGAGAATATCACATGCCAAGTTTGAAGATGATCGGATGAGTGGTTCTAAAGCTGGGGAGGATAACAGACGGACGAAGGAACAGGGGTTCCTGACATTATAGTAGCATTATACGTCCTGGAAGCTAGCAGCTTTAGCTCTGAACCCTCACCCGGTGCGTGTTTTATGAATATTTTGTTTCCTTCCTGGTGGACAGAGCTGTCGACCTGCATGATGTCGGAGTGGATCAGCTGGTCGGCCTGCAGCGTGTCCTGCGGGATGGGGATGAGGTCCAGGGAGCGTTACGTCAAACAGTACCCGGAGGACGGCTCATTGTGTCAGCTCCACACCGAGGAGTCGGAGAAGTGTGTCGTCAACGACGAGTGCTGTGAGTGTGTCTGTGTGGGATAGGGATGACGCCATGATGCCTCCAAACTAAATGTCAGCAAATATCTTTAAATCCACCGCTGCTGAATGATGTAAAGTTAATGGAGATGAATTTTAAATGTCCAATATTTAAACTTTGTCTTCCTGGAGTCTAAATTCATGGCTGGAATGAGTCAAATCCAGTTTTAAATCACTTTATTCCAGTATGTCCCTTTTGATGCTGGCCTTTGCTGCCCCCCAGCGGCGGAAGAGTGTATTACACAAGTTTAGCTCCGCATGGAGCACATGATCAGCTTCTGATACGGGATCCATTCTTATACAGCAGCTTAAATCTCCTGAGAGTAATAGATGGAATGTGTCAGTGTATATAACAAAGAGTAGTCGAAAGCATTTATATAATAATAACAATGTTGAAGGAAAAACTGATCTAGAATCAGCATCTAGATCCACCTCAAAATGGAATCAATCAATCAATCCTCAATCCTCTTTGATCCCAGATTGACACGCACACAAAATCCATCGACATTGACATCTTGAGGACAAACCAAATGTTAAAAAAACAAACAAACAACTTGGTGCGATCGCCTGACCTGCGACCTGGAGGCGGAGCTAAAACGAAGCCCATCAAACTGACCTGAGGTCAGTCTGTGACACTAACCCACACACCATCCTTCCCACAGCACCCAGCAGCTGCGTGGTGACGGAGTGGGGCGAGTGGGACCCCTGCAGCGTCACCTGCGGGGTGGGCATGAGAAGACGCGAGCGCATGGTGAAGATGCCCCCCCTGGACGGGTCGATGTGTAAGACCGAGGTGGCCGAAGTGGAGAAATGCATGATGCCGGAATGTCGTGAGTTCCATTCCCTTTCATTCCTGCGTGTTCCAACTCTGTCTATTTGTTCTGACGGCGTCGTGTGTGTGCAGACACCATCCCCTGCATGCTGTCGCCCTGGTCCGACTGGAGCGAGTGCAGCGTGACGTGTGGGCGGGGCTTACGGACACGCCAGAGGATGCTGAAATCCGAACCCGCCGACTGTACGGAGGAGCTGGAGCAGACGGAGAAATGCATGCTGCCGGAGTGTCGTAAGAACCAAACCTGCTGCACAGGGCGTCCGCTGTCACGCCGCCACGCCTGCAGACGGTTCACACCTTCATGGGTCGTCTGCGCCTCCTTTAACGCCTCTTCTCTCCTCCTCTTCCTCCTCCCAGCCGTCGACTGCATGGTCTCCGAGTGGTCCGAGTGGTCCGAATGCAACAAGTCCTGCGGGAAGGGGCACACCATCCGGACCCGTATGGTCAAACTGGAGCCACAGCTGGGGGGCAGCGCCTGTCCGGAAACCATCCAGAGGAAGAAATGCAAGATCAGGAAGTGCCGGACGAAAACAAAGGAGGAGAGAGGAGGAGGAAAGAGAAGGAGGCGAGGGAAACACGGAAAAGACGCGGCCGCCGAGGAGCAGCCAGGTTAGTGATACACTGCGGTGATGACATCACAGCCGCCACGTGAGGTCACAGCTGCTGTCCGTCTCGTCCGACAGGTTGCAGGATGCAGCCGTGGACCGGATGGACGGACTGTACCAAACCATGTGGAGGGGGGATCCAGGAACGCCTGATGGCGGTGAAGAAAAGAGCAAAAGGCCCTCCGGTGGCCGGCTGTAAAGACCGCAAAGAGATCCGTGCCTGTAATGTTAACCCCTGCTAGGGGGGCGACACTGAGCCACGGGGGTAAGGGGAGGGTAAATGGGGTAATAGGAGTTCATTTGATGATCATGGTTGTAGTGGACTTTTTGTGTGTACAGGAAATTTAAAAAATAAACAACTTGTGTCTTTTCCACTGACACACGCCTTTTCTGCTTGTGTGATAAACGTATCGGTATTGGATGTGGTCGGGATTTAAAGTCGTCCTGTAAAAGCCTGCAGAGAAACAAACAAACAGACATTAGCCTCATGCCCACAGGTAAAAAAAACCAACAAAACAGTTTGCTCTGCAGGGACGGGCGTCAAAAAGGGAAATCCGTGTTAGTATGACAATGATTTTCCAGCACGTAAACTAAAAGTGACACCAAAAAATCTGATTAAAAAAAAAATCTAATCTGTAACTCGCGGATGAAGATCCGACCGAACGGAGGAAAAGAACGCTAAGCTAACCGCTCGTACGAGAATCCGACAGCTGGACGTCCTGTATATCTATCTAACCAACACTATAAATGACCCCCTATGTAAGTACTAAGAACACGTAAACAGATCCATTTAAATAGAGATGTTTTATACTGTTAGTCTTTCTATACTGTCCTGCTGTTAATCTGTGGTTTCAGCTGATGTAGCATTAAACCTGTGATCGCTCACGCTGTCAGAGACTTCTTTTTTCTTTTTTTTTTTGGCATGTGCAAAGATGTTGAAGTTCTGTTGGACTTTTTGCTTCCTCTGTAGGTGTTGTCTTTTCTACCGGGATCACAAACCAACCCCCGCAGGGGTTTCTCTTCTCGTGTTCAGTCACACCGTTTCTACCCTCATGTTGTTTTTAGGGGCTTTTAATTTTATTGCCTCAATGAGAGTTATTTAGTATGACTTTAGACTGTATTGCAGTGTTTGTTTTTTCTGTTTTAATAAGAATGTCTTCACCAAAGTTCTTTCTCTGGACGTTTTCTTGACTTATTTTGCTCTTTCCTGTTTTCACACCTCTTCCTCTTTTTTCTATTTCTTTCTCTCTGCATCTTGAGATTTTATAACAAAGCACCTTTACAATAAAAAAGTAAATGTAAAAGTCCTGACATCACTGGAATTATTCTGATCAACCTTATTACCTCCTGTTAAGAACTTCTTTACTAGTTTAGTACTGTTCGCTTTACCTTCTTATCACCGTTGCACTTTGTCCTTTTTATAAGATTTTTCTATTAGTATAAAATCACAATTAAAGTTTCAAGAGATGTAGTTTGTGCAAATTAAATTTATTCTTCGGGCTTGTGTGACTGCAGATGTTAGTGTCAGTTCATTCTTGATGTGATAAACTCATCTCTGCCGCTTCAGCGACTGGTGCGCTGACAGCACCGCTCCACTAGGTGGCACCAGAGGCAACGTGACGCTGAACTTTAACAGATAAAACTGCAGCAGTAGAGTTTTCATTATTCACATCAGGTCGTTGAAAAAGAGCAAGGGAGGGGTGGTGACCTATTCTGCGCTTTAAACTATTTTAACATAATTTAAAAAGATCCACACAAAGGCGTAGGAATGAGTTTAACATTGGCAATATGCAAAACACTGACAATATGCTATTTGATTTTTTGTTTTCTTCTTTCTTCAAATGTTCCTTGTAAAAACAGTGTTGTGCACAGCGATATTTGAATAATATATGTGTGTGTATATAAATAGAGATTGTCATTTGACTGCAGTAAATCTATTGAATTACTTTAATTGGCATTGTTCAAACCAAACAAGGAAATTTGGAGCTTTCATTAATTGGGTAGCCAAATAACAATCTCTATATATAAACATACTCACAATTTAAGTTTTTTTTTTCCTGCCTTTCATTTATTCACTTTTCAACATCCTAGTTTCATAATCCAGTCCTGTGTCTCAGGAACTAGGCTGTGAGGCGAGGAGGCAAGGAGAGGAGTC